>NW_028141164.1:18733419-18923870 GCF_030444845.1 Prenolepis imparis
AAGCAGTGGTATCAACGCAGAGTACTAGAACATATACAAACGTCCTTAGGGCGTCTAGACGAGAGAATATATATGAATAATTTCTAATATTTAATTTTTTATAAAGAATGTAGAACCAAAGGTTTCGAGATATATATGCGCCATGTACGAATTTTTCCAGATATGTTAGCACATGTCGGTATGCTTTTTACTTTTATTAATTATTGTATATATTTTATGATTTATATATTTTATTGCAATTTTTTTCTAGCAATCGAGAATTCTGTTCCTGCCTACTGAAGCTTTTGTTCCTGTGATCAGCCACGAAGAGTTTCTAATTGATGAGAGCGTTATTGGACAATTTTAGATATTATTGAACGAGAGAAGTATCGAGAAATGCAAGTATAAGTAGTTTTAATCTTTATTCCATAGTTTTTATTTTAAATATAGTATATATTTGCATAGATTTTTACATAGATATATTAGTTACGTTAAAATAACTGACAATCGACCATGCCAAAGCGTAAATTATTTCAACAAGATATTTCAACAAGATATCGCCGGAAATTAATTCGAGAAGAGAGTGACGAATTATTTGCCCTATTTAATGAACCTAGAACCAATTCGTGCGTAATTTTAAATAATTCTGTCTCGGATAATGATCATCATGACAAGAGTGTCAATTTTAATCGTGTTATTTTCGAAATTGAGAAACAAGATGAAGCAATAAATTTACCATGTTCCGATTTAACGAATATTTCCGCATCTGATTTTTAAAAAAATAATGTATCTTTACATCCAGAAGATAATATAATAATAAAGGACAATATAAGAGAGGATATTAATAATTCAGAGAAAGAAAATGATGATTTTAAGACATTTTTAGTACAATGGGCTATCACGCATCGTATTTCTCATGTAGCTTTGTCGCACTTATTGTCCGGTTTGAAAACAGTACATCCAATTTTTTCCAATTTTCCAAAATGTGCTAAAACATTATTACGTACACCACAATCTTCCGTTATTACTGAAATGTTTCCCGGACAATATTGTCATTTTGGTATTGAATATGGCATTCTCCGATTCTTATCTAGAAGCAAGAATACGCCGGTTTCATCTCCTATTCAGATTCAAATTGGTATCGATGGTCTACCCATATCGCGATCAAACTCAAATCAATTGTGGCCCATTTTAGGTCGAATTATGCCGCACGAGAAAGTAATTCTTATCGGTTGTTATTTCGGTAAAACTAAACCAGCGGATGCGAATGAATTCCTACAACCGTTTGTAAATGATATCAATAATTTAATTAATAAAGGGGTAACTTATAACGAGACAACATTTTCAGTATTAATACACTCTATCATATGTGATGCCCCTGCAAAATCTTTCATTACCCTTACTAAGGGACATACGGGTTATTTCAGTTGCTCAAAATGTACAATTGAAGGCGATTTTATCGCTAATAGAGTTTGTTTTCCTAATTTTGATTATCAAATGAGAACAGACGATAGCTTTTCTAATCAAATTCAAGAAGAACACCATCTTGGTCATTCTATTTTATTAAATATTTCAAATTTTGGCATTGTATCTCATATACCATTAGATTACATGCATATGATATGTATTGGCGTTGTTAAAAAGTTAATAAAATTATGGATAAGTGGGCCACTTAAAACTAGATATTTAACCTCGTGTAAAATAAAAAATATTTCCAAATCTCTTCTTAACATTAGACATTTTATTCCTAAAGAATTTGCAAGAAGGCCACGAGAAATAGAAGATATTGCACAGTGGAAAGCAACCGAATTGAGACAATTTCTGTTATATACCGGTCCTGTTATATTAAAAAAAGAATTGAATTCTGATATCTTCTCCAATTTCCTCACTTTGCACGTTGCTGTTCGCATTTTATGTCAGAAAAATACAGTCGAATTTATTGAATATGCGGATAAATTAATGAAACATTTTATTGAATGCTTTATTAAAATTTACGGACCTGAATTTGCATCCCATAATATTCACGGTCTTTTACATATAACTGAATGCGTAAGACAATTTGGACCATTAGATACTTTTAGTGCTTTTCCGTTTGAAAATTTCATGAAAGAATTGAAATCAATTTTAAGAAAATCGGATAAACCATTACAGCAAATTAGCAATCGTTATGCCGAGATGAGTTTTTGTAAAATAAATTCTGACAATATAAATGTTCCAAAAATTAATGTAAAAGCTCCACACGAAAAAGGACCATTGATATCGGGTTGCTTTAGTCCACAATTTTCAAAGATTGAATTTCCTCATTTTATTATTTCAATTAAATCTTCTGCTGATAATTGTTGTCTCATAGAAAATGATATCGTCTGTTTAGAAAATATCGCTACATCGCGTGAAGGCAATTACGTTGCAATAGGTCGTAAATTTAAAGTTGTTGAGGAACTTTATCATTATCCATGCAATTCTGTCCATTTGGGTATATTTAAAGTCAGTAAATTATCTGATTTTCAAGTTTGGCCTTTGCATAAAATTAATCACAAATTTATAAAATTACCATACGCAGAAAAGGATAATGAAAGAATTTTTGCAATAATACCGCTAATAAGCACCGCACATTTATAATTTGTTATATATATAATTACGCTTCGTAAACTTTTCTAAGAAAATATTTTATATGTACATACATAATAAAAGATATCAAAATAGATTTCTTGTGCAAATATATGAACAGATATCTTGTGCGTGTGCGTGTGCGTATACGTGCTTGCGTGTGTGTGTGGGGGGGTGGGGTGGGGGGGGGGGGTATTTATAACACTGCACTAAAAATAAATTTCAGAATTTCAGAAAAATGTCGAATCAAGGATTTATTGTCGCGGAATTCTCTGACGGTATCCAAGTAATACCGAAAATGTGGCAACAGAGTGAGGATTTGTGCAAATATCCTTTACATTATAAGACAGATTCAAGAATTCGGAAGGCGATTGAAAAACAGGAAACGCCAACTTCTGATTGGTCTTCTGTTAAAATTCAACGAATTTTTGGCGAGTATCGTAAGTATAAAATCCTTTTTAATTTTCTTTTTCTTTTTCGTAATAATATTTGCTAATATTTAAAATATTTACAGCGTCCTTTCAAAAGGCCGATGAAAAAGCAAAAAAGGCAACCTATACGTCAGACTTGGATACCGACAAGGAAGCGATTGCTAATAGAAGAATTACAGCGAAAAGAGTTTTATCCTCGTCTGAAAGTGAAGATGAATCAGACACAGACGTAAATTTACCATCTCCTCCCTCTCCTCCAAAACGTAAGTACACAAACAAATCTATTATATCTATTTATGATACATAGACGAATTTTACATTTTTTACATTCATTGTTTTATTTTGTATTAAAAGGTCAGCGATTGCACGATACAAATGAAAGTTCATCCCTTACATATTCTGGGAAATCTGCGAAAAGAAACAGCGAATCAAAGAAAACAAAACAAAAGGCCTCAAATTCGAACTCTCAATCATTTTCGCAAGGTATATATTCGTTATATCTCTTTGTAATAATATAATTATTGCATAATTATATATGTTGGTCCATATTTCATATTTATTTATTGTAAACGTAAATTTAAAAAGTTGTACATAACTTTTAGATATTAATATTAATATCAATTATCTAATATCGACACAATATTAAAAAATAAAAATATATAAATATATACCCAATATAAATATAACATTAATAATATAAAAATATTAATAAATTAAAATATCTATCAACAATATTTCGCAAAATATATGTAAACTGATCTATCGTTTATCTTTTATTATACATTTTGCACACACATACGTGCACAGTTAGTAATGCATGTGTGCGCGCGCGCGCGCAATATTTTCTATATATATTAATTAGTAATTTTGTTTTTTTTTCCATAAAACTTTTATGACCAAAAACATACATAGAATTTATTTTTAAAAATCTTTATCATGTCTTTGAACATAATTTGTCAAATTCTCCATTTTTTTATTCTAATAATTTTCATTTCAATTACTAAATAAAATATATTTTCTTTGTACGTAGATGTGGATAATCATAATATTTCGAACGCAAGAAGTGAAAAAACGCACAACAGTGTTGTATACGTAAGAGAAGAGGAAAATGAAGAGAATATACCAAATCGGCACGTGGATAAAATAGAAGAAATTAGTCGAAGCTGTAAAGAGACACAACAAAGAGAGAAAATAGATGATAATTTAAGTCATCAATCTTCACAAGATGCAATTGGTAAGTAAATGTTCATTAGATATAATACATTTTGTGTAATAAAAATAATTTGTGTTAAAAAAAATTATATAAGTCTATTTTAAACATATAATAACATGAAAATTTTACGACTGCAATTCACTATTTCTGAAATCTTTACTTATACGTAAAAATATTATCTATATTTATAAATAATAGAAATAATAAATCTTTTATTTACTCTTCAAATTAAAAAATTTTTTAATTTCGAACTTATTATCATTATTAACACTTTTATAATATATACATATAGTACTTGTTAATAAAAAAATTATTATTTTAAAATGTTCAAGAATTTTTTATCTTATTTTGGATAAAAAGCAAAATTTTATACCGAAATGAAAATATTTCCATTTTTTTTTTTTTTTACAAAGCAACGTGTAATAATGTTTAAACTTTTATGTTAAAGTTATGATAAAGTTATTCATATACGACGCATGTATTTTATTTGTTTATTAAATAATGCTATTTATATTTACAGTGGATTATTTGAAAAGATTAACGAGAGAAATAGCGATCATAAAATATGACATGAGGCAAGCACTTTCCTTATTAGATATTTTAGTTAAAAAGACAAATATGGAAACAGAAGCGAACAAGAACACGGAGATTTCTTTTGAAGACGTTGAGACCAAATTTCCGTTGGAAAGAGCAATTAATGGAGGTGGAGGAGATCTTGAAACATCGTGATTCTCAACATAATGCTGCGATAGTAAGTTAACACATATAATTTTACATTTTAGTATTAAATATAATATAAGGATTTTAGCAAAGAAAAAAGATAGTCATGTAAAATACCCAACTTATTGTCATGTAAAATAATATTTTGATAATTGATGTGGTGTGTGTGTGTGTATTTCGCAATTATTATCAAGTATATGAGTATATCAATATGTATAATCAATTTTAAGCAAACATTTCGCAATGAAAACCACAAATACTTTTTTTATACTGTTTCATTTTATGCATGTGAATAATTTCACTTAAAATAATAAAGTAAAAAATTTTTCTTTTTTTTCGTTTAAGAAATTAAAAATTGCTAAGGTTTTTAATAACAGAAATATAATTTCAAAGATGATGATTCGCGAAAAATATATATTACTTTTATATTCAATATAAAAAATTATAACATTAAATACTTTACCAATTTACAGCGCGCATACATCAAATCTATCGGAGGAACCAACGTCACTGATGCTGTAAAGAGGGCATTATATAAAATATTTTCAAATAAATTGGCAGAGAATTATAATTGGGAGGGTCGATGCGGAAAGGAACCACTACGTAAATTGGAAATAATGAAAGTGATTTTTAGTAAGTACTACATAGAAGTATTTATACGCAAAAACTTTAGTAATCATTAAGAAATGTTTTTAAATATACATATTGACAAAGATTAGAATAGATTAAGAAAGTAGTCATTTTAATATATATACATTATTTAATATGTACTCCTATGAAAATATATATATTTGTGATTATTAACTGTTTCAAATTTACAAAACTTCTAATAAATTTAATGCCAATTCTCGAGATATAACAAGTTATCGTTTTTTTTCAATCTTATTATAAAAATTTAACTAAATATCATTTCTAATTTTTACATTATATAAGAAGTTATTATTCAATGAAATACGACGCACTGTATTTATATAAAAAAAAAAATAAACGTAAAAAATGTTTTTAGGCTGCGTACTTCAGAATGTCCGAGATACCGACCATGGCAAAATTCAGCGGAGGATTATGGAGTGGTTCCGACATTCAAAAGCGAGACATCAAAATGAGGAGAAACGAAAAGCACAAGGTGAAGACAATGGTTCTGTGGATTAATTTGGTGAATAACAATGAGGAAATAAGGTATCAGAATGGAAAGATATTAAAAGGTATGGATAATATCAAAAGGTATGGACAATATCAAAAGGTATGGAAGAGGTATATATTAACCATTATTATTATTATTATATATGTAAGGTTTTACTGGTAAGTCGCGTTCAACTATCTACGTATAATTAGTTCCTCATATAACATATATAATTACTTTTGACATACTTACATACTATATTTTACTGCTTTACGTGTAGCTTTATTTTCAGCTTTTCTTGTATTGCCAATGATGAAATGCGCTAATATATAAAGTTTCCAATAACTTATATCGCGCCAGTCTGAGGCAATCTTAAAAAAAAAATTTACTTACAAAATATTGAAAATAACGTCAAATAATATTTAAATATAATAGAAATTAAAAGTATGTATAAGTAATTAAAAGTACATATTTAGAAATATATTTTAATAAGAGATCTATCTAATCTAACCTGAGCGTTCCAGCTCCAGTGTCAATAAGTTAAGTATAATTGATAGAGAAACTGTGCGATAAAAAAGGTATATTTATATATTCTTCTTTTTTTCCACCAAGTAATCAATGTTCGATTTAAGAAAAAGAGTATATGTGTATATGTTGAGAGAAGATTACACGTAACTCCTCTTTTTTTCAATCAACGTTAATTACTTGGAGGAAAAGAAAAAAAAATGTACAATAATGTCTCTTTATCACACAGTTCTTTATCAATATGCTAACTTTACACTTACTATATAGGAAGACTATATATATCATTTTGATATATTTTATATAAATGAATGCACTTACCTTTAACATTCGCTCTATATCATTTAAATTAAGCTTTAATGGCCATTTTAACAAGCCTATAGATTAATTCCGTTTTAGACATTACTTATTGTCATCAATTTTCTGGATGCGATCTTTCGTGCTAGATGCGCTCTAATAAATTATAAAATTCAGCGTACTGCAATTCTAGTAATTTACTGGATCGCTTGCGATCTAGGACGTAAAATCTCATTGTGCGCATTTAGCTCATTCTACATTAATGGCAGTCGCAAAAATGGTAAGAAATTGACGAATCACAGTCTATTATTCTCCTTGCGATCGAAGAATAATAGACTGTGATTCGTCAATTTCTTACGATTCTTACGACTGCGACTAATGTAGGATGGACTTTTGGCGCAAACATTGATATGTACTATAGAATTAAGAGCCAGACACAATGAACGGAATAAGGAACAGTTCAATGCGTGTAGAATAAGAAACATAGAATAAGAAACGCTCGCTCTTTATTCAATATATTGATTACACAATTCACTGTTCCTTATTCCGTTCATCGTGTCTGAGCCATTTTGATGATACAGTGGGTGCATCCAGAAGCACGACCGCTTACTGAGCGCTCAGTGAGCGGTCGTGCTTCTGGATGCACCCAATATATTAACAGATTTCAAATATATGTTTCAGATATCCATGTAAACAACCTATATATATATATATATATATATATATGTGTGTATGTATATGTTATTATCATCAGTTACAAATTATAAAAGAATACTTGTCTTTTAAGGCTCCATGGTCCTCGCCGCGACCATGTTAGATTATGTTAGATACGAGAAAATACGCGCTGAAAATTTTTGCGTGCCATTTTTAGATAAAAAGATATTTTGATGAAACACAACTTCAGATGGTTTTAGCACACTTTTAAAATACTCCAAAAACAATTTTTTCCCTTGACAATTAATCAACAACCGTAAAAAAATTAAAACATCAGACGTTGTCATGCGGAATGACTGCGCGTGTGCAACGACCAGACGAACTGGGCTTCTTATTACTGTTATTTTACAGCTGTTGATTGATTATAAAGGGAAAAGAATAATTTTCCGAGTATTTTAAAAATGTGCTAAAGCCATCTGAAGTTGTGATTTATCAAAATATCTTTTTATATAAAAATAGCACGCAAAAATTTTCAGCGTGTATTTTCTCACTTTTGACGTCAGAATCCAACATGATCGCGGCAAGAACCAAGAAACCTTAAGCATCAAATTATTTGTGGTTTTGTAATTTTATCCTCAATAAATATAAAGTATTTTACAATATTTGATATTATTTTCATTTACAATATTATATATTTCATCCATCCATCTTCTATAAATCCTCTATTATTCACCGACATAACGTCCGTTAGTCGTACACCGAGACTCCGTGAACCCTCTATTAATGATCCACGGAACGTCAATTAATCGTCCACCGAGGCTCCGTGAACCCTCTATTAATGATCCACGGAACGTCTATTACTCGTCCACCGAGGCTCCGTGAACCCTCTATTAATGATCCACGGAACGTCGATTACTCATCCACCGAGGCTCCGTGAACTCTTTATTAATAATCCACGGAACGTCGATTAATCGTCCACAGATGCTCCGTGAACCCTCTACTAATGATCTGCGCAATATCTAATGAATATCTTTAAAAACGTCCAATAGAGGTCCATTTCAAGTATCTATCAGATTTTTATTGAACGCTTATTATTTTTTTCTTATTGAATTATCAGTTTTCATTCTAATAAAAACTTTGATTATTAATTTAAAATAATTAATACAATTAATATATATAATTATATAAAATTTAAATTATTTAAATTATAAATTAAATTACAAAATGTATATTTTAAATGTTTAAATGTGCTCTAAAAATTAGCTAAAAAATTATATTTTTATTTCTAATTTTTTAAAATTTTAATTAATGATAAAACAAATATTAATTTTGATATTATTTATTTACTTAAATATTATTTATTTATGTGGAAATCTAATATATGTCCATAATAAGTGTCTAATGGACGTCTATATAAGGGATTTGTAGAGGATATTTATTATGGAGGTGGGATGGATGTTTGATGGACGTCTGTCGAATTTCCACCGTGGAAGTAAAAATCCATAGAGCTGTGGCGGTTTAATGGATCTCTAATGGACGTCTATCCGATTTCCACCGTGGAAGTAAAAATCCATAGAGCTATGGCGGTTTAATGGACCTCTAATGGACGTCTATCCGATTTTCACCGTGGAAGTAAAAATCCATAGAGCTATGGCGGTTTAATGAACCTCTAATGGACGTCTGTCCGATTTCCACCGTGGAAGTAGAAATCCATAGAGCTATGGCGGTTTAATGGACCTCTAATGGACGTCTGTCCGATTTCCACCGTGGAAGTAAAAATCCATAGAGCTATGGCGGTTTAATGGACCTCTAATGGACGTCTGTCCGATTTCCACCGTGGAAGTAGAAATCCATAGAGCTATGGCGGTTTAATGGACCTCTAATGGGCGTCTGTCCGATTTCCACCGTGGAAGTAAAAATCCATAGAGCTATGGCGGTTTAATGGACCTCTAATGGACGTCTATCCTATTTCCACCGTGAAAGTAAACATCCATAGAGCTATGGCGATTTAATGGATCTCTAATGGACGTCTATTTGATTTCCACCGTGGAAGTAAAAATCCATAGAGCTATGGAGGTTTAATGGATCTCTAATGGACGTCTGTCCGATTTCCACCGTGGAAGTAGAAATCCATAGAGCTAGGGAGGTTTAATGGATATCTAATGGACGTCTATCCGATTTCCACCGTGGAAGTAGAATTCCATAGCTATGGAAGTTTAATGGATCTCTAATGGACGTCTGTCCGATTTCCATCGTGGAAGTAGAAATCCATAGAGCTATGGCGGTTTAATGAACCTCTAATGGACGTCTGTCCGATTTCCACCGTGGAAGTAGAAATCCATAGAGCTATGGCGGTTTAATGGACCTCTAATGGACGTCTGTCCGATTTCCACCGTGGAAGTAGAAATCCATAGAGCTATGGCGGTTTAATGGACCTCTAATGGACATCTATCTGACTTCCACCATGGAGATGGATGTCCCATGGAGCTTTGGAGGTTTAATGGACATCCACTGGATGTCAATTTCTATGTGGGATATTTATGTAAATAAATTATATTAATGTAAAAGTTGAAAAGAGAGAGAGAGAGAGAAATACAAATCACAATAATTTATTTACAGGAAATACAGAAACATTAATAAGAATGTGTGCATCTTTAGATTTGCAAATGAAAGACATATTGCAGCACATTAACAAATTGACACCAAACATGCGATTCAATGCTTCAACGGAGCGTGTAAAAAATGTATTACCGGTAAAATCCATTGACGAAATTAAAACACTGGAAGTATTATTAAAAGAAGAATCCTTTTTAAAAGAATATGTAAGTAAAAAGATATAAATATAAATAATATAACAAATAATATAATAAATAATATACATATATATAAATACTGTATTAAATAATATATAATATATAATAATTATATATAAATAATATATTAAATAATATAGTAATTATAATATGTTAAATATATTAGTTTATAATTTTTTACCTTATTTATCAATTTCAAAAAACATTTATTTTAAAAATTGGAGGCCATTCACCAAAAGAGACAGTACGGAATGTATTGTCACGTCTATTTTCAAATGAATGCTCCATGAAATGTTCATGGAAAGGACGTCGACAAAATTTCGGCGTAGCAAAATTGACTCTTGTTAATATTATAAAAGGTACAATTATGTCGATATTTATTATATCAATGTTATTATGTCAATATATTTATTACATGCATGTTTATTATATATGTACATTAAATTATATATTTTTATATATATATTCAAGTATCCCTCGTGCAAAGAGCCATGTGAACAATAGTTATGAATTGTGCAACATACTATCTGGCATAACAGGATATAGGAGTGCCGGACGTTGTAGTTTCTTTGGATGTAATATCGTTGTTCACAAATATTCCTTTAGATCTTGCATTTGACAGCATTAACAAAAGATAGAATCACATTAAAACACACACATCTATTCCCAAGAACGATTTATCACCAATAATTGCCGATTTAGTAATGCAAGATCTGGAGGAATCAATATTAAATACACTTGATACGAATATATTATTTTACTATCGATATGTCGATGACATAATACTAACCGCGCCCGAGAACCAAGTCACAACAATATTAAATCAATTTAATGATTACTATAAAAGATTACAGTTTACAATAGAATATGAGGTTGACAGGAGCATAAGATTTTTAGATTTATCAATAAAGATAATCAATAATTCCATTTATATATATTGGTATAGAAAGGAGACATTCTCAGAGAGACTGCTATCATTCTTCTCGAATCATCCTACATGTCATAAAGTAGGGACTATGTACAATCTAATTGATAGAGCAATGCTCTTGTCACATCCTCAATTCCACAAAAAGAATATAGAAATAGTTATAAACATTTTGTTGAGCAATGGATATCCCTTGCATCTGATATTCGAGACTATTAACTGCAGAATTAAAACTATCATCAATAATAAAATAAATACAAAAAGCAAAAATAAAAATAATGAAACTAATAAAAATTACTCTGTAATTCCATATATTAATAACATATCTGAACTAGTTGCATCGTCGATTAAGAAATCAGAATTTGCTGTGGATTACCGTTGTCTCAATAAACTTGACAAGATCATAAAAACACAAAAAGATAAAAATAACCATCGGTCTAACAGCAATGTAATATATAAAATTAACAGTAAAAATTGCGACGCTTCATATGTAGGACAAACGAAAAGACAGTTGCACATTAGACTTAAGGAACATATGAATAACATCAAACTTGATTCCTCGAGACATTCGGTTGTCTCTGAACACATTTTAAACTTACAACACACATTTAATTGGAATAAAGTCAAAATATTAGACATAGAAAATAATTTTCATAAGAGACTAATTTCAGAGATGATTCACATTAAAGAGCAAAAAATGGAATTAATTTAAAAACAGACACCGAATTGCTTGATAGTGCATATTTTGATGTTATTAACGAATTATCGAAATTATAGTTTTGTTAGTTTTTTGCTTTGTAATATAATACCGGTTTGCTTGTCATTGTTTATTTACATACATATTGGATTAAAGTCACACCGACACACATTACCAGTCACTCTCGAGGTTCGACAGCGGCATGATGTCTTATACATCGCTTATAATATGTGTCCTTATATCTTTCGACATAACTGTAAGTTTAATTAAGAACTAATTAACGTTTTTATGTATTAATAGTCTTCTGATTTTATTTTATCAACAGCTTAATGGAACTACACTATTGCTAAATTGACATCTCAAAAAAGATAACTTCTCGCTTCACAACGACGAATTTTTCTTTTTATAAAAATCTTAAGTGTCCGCAATTAGTTTCATAAAATGAGAAAAGACAAAATTTTTATATAGAGATGTTCATACTATTATGCTCTGTCCAATCTCTTGTATGTGTGTCAAGATCTATTATCTGTTCGTTGACTCTTACTCTATTGCAATTTAATTATGGATTATTACACGATTGATTAACCTTCACTATGAATTTTATACACCGTAATGTGACAACTTTAATATCGACTATTTAATTATTATGATTACATGTTTTTTCACTGAATTTATACTGAAGAAGACTAAGTAAAGTCGAAACGTTTATATCAGATTTAAGTATGTTTGATTAAAGAAATTGATTTATTTATAAGTATTTTAATTATTTGACAACCATTTAATTGCTCGTTACTTAGAGTCTTTTATAATACATTTTTGCGTTGCAACATACGAGCCATATATATATATAATTATTTGTTTTATATATTTTTTACAGAAATAATTCTGGAGCAACATACACTAACGGAAAGAGAATTAGATGATTTTATGGCGAAATGGTTCCGTTTTGGAAAGCAAAGGTTTCATAGAACCAATAATTTGCAAGACCAAAATTAAGGCTCGAAATCAAAGATTACTTATAAAAAGAAAAAATTGACGTATTATCTCTCTCACGCATATGTATGAGTACAAATGGCGAAATGAATCAAAATACGGTGATAAAGTTTTTTTTTATTTTAGTATAAATAACATTGTTTGTTATTTAAGATACTTTTATTTTTGTTTTTAATGCTAGAGTTTAAAAATTATATTAAAAATGCTAGATATTACAAATTATATTCAAGAAAATGAGTTGTATTAAAGATGCATTATTTTAGAGTTCTAATTTCTGTTTTTTTTAAATTTAAACCCATTTTAAAGTAACTAGTATAATGTATATGTAATTATAATTAATTATATATATGTTATATATATGTGCATATACATATTCTATGTAGGGTGAATTTTTTTATTTCATCGATTGATCAATCGTATGAAGCGCAAATGAAGCACTGTGCTGCATTTGCGCTTCATACGATCAATCGATGAATTAAAAAATTCGCCCTACATAGAATATGTATATGCACATATATATAACATATATATAATTAATTATAATTACATATACATTATACTAGTTACTTTACAGTTATATAACAGGAATAGATGTTTGTATATAACCATAATATAACATGTTATATTACATGTTACATCTATAAGTGGGAAATAGTTACATACCAGTAACATATAAGTAACTTTCATGCAATATTATCTGTTATAAAAATTTCTATTGCGGTTACATAACATTGATATAATTGTGTTTGCTGGGACCGGAAGAGGACTTGTGTCCGTTGTCCATGTTTTGTCCTGTTTTGTTCTTTCGTACGCTAATGTAAAGTTGATGTTTATGCATGTGTTTTGGATATCTCGAAACAACTATCTGGATTGTGAAGTATATAAAGAAAAATTATAAGAAATAGTGCAAGCAGAAAAAGTTGACTATTTCATTTTCCTTGCACGTGGCGATCAGTAAGTACCCAGATAGCAATGCCTGATGATCAGATTTCATCACGTCATGATCTTCTGATATAGATCGAACTGTGTTGTATGTCTTGTAATCATATTATGATGATAGGTATCATGAGCACAAGTTACATGCACATGATGAAAAATGTGAGCTCAGATATTAACGTTATTTCATTAACTCATGATAATCACAT
Organism: Prenolepis imparis; assembly: GCF_030444845.1. Lineage (NCBI taxonomy): Eukaryota > Metazoa > Arthropoda > Insecta > Hymenoptera > Formicidae > Prenolepis > Prenolepis imparis. Next base: position 18,747,536 of record NW_028141164.1, read on the forward strand.
ACTGACTACAATAATTAACTATTATGTATTATAAGTTATGTCCGTTCAGTATTTTCGTCATTATTATATATTATGGAGCTCAAGCAAATGATCTCCCTGATGTTTTTAGTCTAAACAAGCAAAAAAGAGAAACATTTTTAAATATATATATTTCCCAAACTGCAAATATTTTTTAAATATATATTTATTAAATGTGGATATTTTTAATATATATATATATATATATATATATATATACAGGGTGTCCGGTAATAGTCACGCCAACCGTCGTGCGCAGATTCCTGGGATCATTTGAAGACGATTTTTCCTCAGCAAAAATGTCGAGGCACCAATAATTTTCGAGTTATAAGCGATTGAAAATAAAGGGTTTTTCGCAAACGAAGCCTTGTGGAAATAAAATAATAATAAATATTCTTCAGTTAATTTCAGGTAGAGTTTACTTTAATAGAATTTTAATTTAAGGCTTAGTTACAAAGATACATGATGGCAAAAATTGGAAACATGCAAAAAATAATGACCTCCCTCGACATTTTCGCTGAGGAAAAATCGTCTCCAAATGATCCCAGGAATCTGCACACGACGGTTGGCGTGACTATTACCGGACACCCTGTATATATACTGAGAACATATGCGTCTACTAATATATATATATGTATATACACTCACTCCAAAAAAAAGCGGTACACTTAAAATTTGGGAAAAAATTATCAAATTTGAATATCTCAGCGAAAAATCATCGTATCGAGATGATTAAAAAAGCATTTTAAAGAGGAGACTCTGTACTATCATATGCTTTTTATCCCATTGAGTTACGACATTTGACTCACGCCATGTGCCGTGGCGAACTTGGACCATTATTTTTCAATTTTGCATGCTCTCGTTTTGTCATCCGCCATTTTCAATAAATTTATCTCGCAACATTATAATGAATAGATTCTTAAAGTAGAGATTCCAAGCTTCATTTTCGTTTTTTATAAACCTTTCTATCTTTATTATTTACAAAGTTATTGTCATTTGAAATTTGATAATTTTTTCCCAAATTTTAAGTGTACCGCTTTTTTTGTAGTGAGTGTATATATATATATATATATATAGTATTTATATTTCTCGTATATTCTCAATTTTGGAGTATATACATAGAATGCGTATGTATAGCTAATATATATTAGCAGATACATATGAATAGCGCCGGAAATTACGTATCTAATATGGCGTTTGCCATACGTTAATATCCGGAATTTTTGGCAGCACTAGCCTCTTTTCTACCGGCTGTAATCGCGCGTGTGTTCACCATATGTTTACGTGATTGTAATCGCAGATAATCTTTTTTTTTTCTTTTAAATTATATTATAAAACATAAAAATATTAAAGATATTTTTGCATGAAAGACATTTTTTATAATATTTGTTATATATATTTGATAGTTTTTGATGAATCATTTAGAAATGCAAATTAACCTCAAAATTGTTAATTGCAAATTTGTGGTATTTTATCGTGAGCTTATATATATATTTGATTTTTATATTTAATATGAACTGTTATTCTTTTTTCATTTTTATTATATTTTGTAGCCACACAGATGATAGTATTTTTCCCATGTAAGAAAATCAGTTTCAATACGTAAATTTTTGGAGCTGGCCTCTCTTTTACCGCCTCTGTAATTGTCGGCGTTGGCCTCTTATTATTATCTACCGCCTCTGCGTAATTGTTTGCTTACGACATTTTAATCACAGGTAATCTTTCTTTTCTTTTCTAAATTTAATATTATTAAACGTATGGTTAATGTAAAATGATTAGATATCAATACTTATATATAATTATTAGTTTTAAATTTGTTTATAATCATTGCAGATTTTTGTTACGTTATAACAAGAAAAAAACGAATGACTTGTATTGATAATTTTTGGTCGTTTGACATATATCTTGTAATTCAATATATTTCTTACGATTATATGTCTGATATGTCTATGATACGTGATTGCTGCAACATAGAATGCTTTTACTACAGCTATAAAATGATTTGTGCTAACTAGACCTCTGAGATCATATTGAATCTAAATGTCGACAGTTATATTTATGAATTGAATGACTTGTACTGTTAATAAGATGGTCATATAGTAAGATTTCATAGTAATTAAAAAAACAATTATAGAAATGAATAACTTCTATTGCGTAGATTAATACTGAAGAGTCTGAATACAATAAGTGTGTTTATAAATATAATATGGCATATTCAAATAAAAGTAATAAATTAAAATATAGTAAAAATTACATGCATAAAAGTATATCGCAAAAGAAAAAACAAATATTATTTTTAAGATTAAAAGAGAAATACAAAACATTTAATAAACAATGCGATTTTGAATCTGAAGACAATTTTGCAGATGAAGATAATAATTTTGTAAATGAAAATAATAATTTTGTAAATAAAGATAATAATTTTGCAAATAAAAACAATAATTTTGCAGATGAAGACAATAATTTTAATTGTATTAAAGTAACACATCCAAATATAGAGGAAGAATCAAAATTGAATGTTGACTCATTGTCAGATCTAGAATTAGCTGTCAACTGTAATGACAGTTCAATCACTAATCATCAACATTTATTTACTTCAGCTTTACGTAATGTTTTTCTCATACATAATATAAAACATGTGCAAGGTGATGCTATTTTACGTATTTTAAGATCACATCATTGCCCTGCTTAAAATAGTAGATAGAAGATGAATAAATCTTATTACTATAACATAGAATCTTTATGTTAATTTATACAATGAGTTTTTAATCACTGCCGCAGTACATAGATTTCAAATGTAGTTTAATAATACTTTATTATACTATTTTTTTAATACTATTAAACATGAAAATTGCATATAATTTAATATTATTTTATATGTCAAAAGTTATGTCAAATATATATAATTATTTTATTACAAACTGCTTATAATATTCTTTCACAAAAAAGTAATTTAAAGCTATTCCATAATAATCTATAGAAACAAGTTTCATCATAATCTATTTTAAAATCTTTAAAAAAATTTGATTATTAATAAATCAAATTTAATGTAAAGTTACTTTTCCATTTTAACACTTTTGTTTCTTGTAACATTATTAATAATACCTAGTTATAAAAATATATTTTACTAACTTTGTATATATATTATAGTGTATACTTTTAAAATTGTATTCTGATTATAAGTTATATGATGTATTATCCATTTTAATAATTCTAAATTTACTATTTTCTTATAATAGATGATTTATAATATTCTATTATAAAAAGAATTTGTCTGAATGTAATCTTATCATATTGAATTATATTTAATTTTATGAGAACTTTAAACCATTGAATTAACTTGTTAATATTATCTAGCCATAAAAATATACTTTTGCAATCACTTTATATCATAGTGTATATTTTTAAAAAATGTTTTCTTACTATAATACTTATTATTATTTATCATATTTTTTAATTTTAATACTTTTGATGTTAATATTCTCTTATAATAGATTTATAATAGATTCCATCATGAAAAGAACTCATCTGAATGTAATCTTATATTTAATATTTTTTATTTTAATACTCTCTTATAACAGATTTATAACATTCTATCATGAAAAGAATTCATCTAAATGTAATGTTATCATATTTAATATTTTTTTATTTTAACTCTCTTATAACAGATTTATAATATTCTGTCATGAAAAGACCTCATTTGAATGTAATCTTATCATATTTAATACTTCTGATTTTAATAGTTTTTTATAACAGATTTATATTCTATCATGAAAAGAACTCATTTAAATGTAATCTTATGATTAATATTTTTTATTTTAATATTCTCTTATAACAGATTTATAACATTCTATCATAAAAAAAGACCTCATCTGAATGTTATCTTATCATATTTTTCTACGCACGACATTACATATAATTATTCATGAATCAAACCATAACAAATTATACGATAAATATATAACAATTGGTTTTCGATGAAAATAATGTGATTGTAAATAAATTATAAAATACAAACATTTTATAGAATTTCTTTATTCTAGATTATAAAATGAAATAACTCATCCTGCATATATAAAGGTTTCGGTAAGACGGTTTTAAGCAATTGCTCGGTGCTGTTTCATTAAATTTTTTAAACAAAATGCCATTCTCTTTCTCTCGCTTTTTCGCAAAAAGAAGTTAAACATGTGACACTTTATATATACTACTGTTAATTATTGAATCTCGTAAGTGTTCGGCATTCGGCAAAAATATCCTTGTTCGACGTTTATATGTACAACTTTTTTCTTAATCTCTTGAAAAGTGAACAAATGTAAGGTATGAGATTTAGATATTATTTCCAAAATTGAATCTATTATCACGTTCTCGATACTTAGATACTTTACATTATATTTATATCCTAAAATATAAGGTCTAGTATTATAGGAAACAATTTTAAATATTTCAATTATGTCACCAAGAACATTTTCAAAAAATCTGTCATCGGTTTTTTTTTCTCGCTTATAACTAGTAGCAGTGTATAAGACATTCATATAAATCGCTTTATTAAACGCTTTTACGTCCTCTAATCTAATATCACCAATAGTATTATTTAAAACTTTTATAATATTTTGATCTGTATTATTATCGTTCGCTAAAAGAGTCACACCTGAATTGGTTTCCAAACCAGTTCCTTCTAAGAAAGAATGATTACGCAAGATAGTTTTGCAAAAGCGTAAAGAATTATTGTCAGCCGTATTTAATAACTCGGTTTCTAACATCGTTTTTTGCACTAAACGTTTAGAAAGCTGTGTTAAAGCTCCTTTCGGACCTGTCAATTTCTGCTTTAATACAAAAATTCCATTTTCATAAGGGAAAGCTGAAGTCAATGGAAGTGGACCACTTTTATATACGTGATTAACAACATGAAGTAATGCATGAGTATTAAAATTCATACTACTTTTTCCATACAATTCTTCACATTGTGCAGTAAAATAAATTAAATCTACTTTACATTTTCTTAAATTTTCCATTGTTATAGTTTCAGATAAAAGTTTATGTGTACAACGAACTAAAAGTCCAAAAGAGCTTAAATAATTTGTGTTTAATATTCCCAAGAGACATGGAATATTCAGATATAATATCCAAGACCTCCATTCACTAGCTTTCCATTTTCCACTATTAAAGGGTCTCGGTGATCTATGAATTTCACTTGGCATTTTAATATTTAACAATCGTTTTTCAATATTTTTTTTTCAGTTTTGGATAGATTATATCCCTCTGTACCGGTATTTGCCCAAAATTTCGTCCACAAAGTACAAACAACACCAAGCAAGAGACCATGCATGTAATCGTACGGAAATCCCCAAACACAATCAAAATTTTCTAAATTCGTAATTTCTGCAAAATTTTTAACACCTTTAGACGGTCTATTCATTTTTTCAGCGTATTTCATGTCTTTAATATATAATTCATGATCTCTTAAAGGCGGATCGTTATCCATAAAAGGATATCGCATGGCACCTTTAACATATTCCCCATAATGATAGCACCAACTACAGCCAAAATAACCGTTAAATTGGAAGCGATTCTGTATTATAGGTCGAGCAACAGAGTCTACTGATGAACAAAGTGGTTGCAATATAAAATTATATTTTTTGCCATTTTCTAGATTTATCACTATACCACTTTTCATCAAATCACGAATCTGCTCAATAAACTCATTCATATATAGATTCATAAATTGTGAGTTAGGTTCATTTTTTGTGATACATATTCCTGCGAGCAGTATACCATATATCTAAAGCGTAGTTTTCTCGGCAATTCATTAATTATTAATTGAATAGGCCACATTGAACTCTTACTACTCTTAGAAATAAGCGCACCATCTACATTAAAATTAAAAGTTAATAATTTTGTGTTTTCGTGTTTATTATTATAAAGTGTCTTGTATATTTCCCCGTCGTAAACGTCAACAATAGTATTCAAATTTTTGTTGCTTAGTCTGGTCTCAATATTTTTAATGTTTTGAAGCAATATTTTACACATATTTGAATTTTGTAAAAGAATCTGTAATTGAAACTTTATATTTGTACTTACAAAATAATTAGAAGAATTAGTACTTATTTTATACTTTTGCTGACATTTGTTACAATCGCGATAACTAGTAAATAAATCTTTTTTATAAAATTTTCCTAATACATTATAACACTCGGTACAATAAAATACATATTGATTTAATTCTTCTGGAGGATCTAAACGCTTGCTTATCATATATTTGGAATTCATGAATGTTGAAAAATTTGGACCTGCCCAAGTAATTGCCATATTAAATAAAGCTAATCTTGCTTCATCAGAACAATTAAAGCGAACACATAAGTGTGTATCATTTGTACAACTTCATCAACTGTTGTTTTTGAGCTTTCAAACATTATAATATTACGTTTCATGTTCGCATCATTGGTAATCGTTACATCATCCGTATCAGATATTTCGCAAGTAGAATTATCAGTCTCGATTTCTTCGTTTTCGCTTTTGCTCTGATCGAAATCTTCTACAGAATCAATTTTGGCGTCTTCATTATGTTCATAACAATTCGATCTATCACCAGTTTCTTGAGATACAAGGATTTGTTCGCCTATTTCATGAGTAGTATATGAACTAGTTCTGTTTATATGAGATGTTTCTATATTTGTTTTAAAAGTTGAAAATGGGTATTTTAATATATTTTTACTTCGATCATCTGTAAAAAAATATTAATTATTTATTAAAAGAGTAAAAATTTAAATGTATATAAGAATATAAAAAAAACACTTTAAAAACTTTTATTATATAAATCCAATTGCAACGTTATTTTAAATTTAAGCAAGACTTAAATATGTGTCTATCTTTATTTTTTTTGGACATAATGTTGATGCAATCAGGCATAATAAGCATAAAAACTCGTAAACTTTAATTTTATAATAATAATTCAATTTTAGAATAATGATTATAATAATAATATAATAATATAATATTAAATTTCTGCACAAACACAGCAAGAACGTTGCAGCATGTCGCTATAAAAACGTAGTAACATCATAGACGTATTTGACAAGTACATATGTATCAAAAAAATTACTTTCATTTATGAAAACTTTCCCAGATTACAAATTATTTTGCTATAACTGATTATTTACTATAATAATTATAAAATTGTTTATTTAAAGGAACTTTCTACTTTTTTGGTTGGAAAATTTTGTCAATTTTTAGGGATTCATTTTTTTAATGAAAATATTAATTTGAAATTTTTTTATTATATTTTACAAACTTTAAATTATATATATTAAAAAAATATTTTATTTTTCTTTCAGTCTTTTTATAAGGATATTTGTAACTTGCGACGACACCTCCAAAAAAACTGACGAACACGATTGCAATCGATTGGATTATCTAAAACAAAAAACCAATTAAATTTTTATTTATTTTTAATTTCTCGTATAAACTTGGGAAAAAAGATATCGGATACAAATTCTTTAAATGATGGACTTTGAAAGTAGGATCCTGAAAATTGAATTTTCAAAATCCTACTTTTAAAGTCCACTATTTAAAGAACTTTTATCCGATATCTTTTTTAACTGTTTATACGAGAGATATCTATACATAAAAATTAAAAATTTATTTGGTTTTTTGTTTCAAATAATCTAATCAATCGCAATCGTGTTCGCCAATTTTTTTGGAAGCAAGCTACAAATATCCTAAAAAAAACTTGAAATAATTTTTTAAACAATTTTTATGTATAATTGAAAACTCGTAAAATATAATTTTAAAAGTTTCAAATTAATATATTTATTTTATTATAAAAAAAATTCCTGAAAATTGGCAAAATTTTTCAGTTGAGAAAGTAGAATGTTCCCTTAAAGACATTAAATATATTACATTTTTATTTATTGTGAGTTTTGTTTTTCAATCAATTTAAATGTATAACATGTAATATAAAATATAATTAAATTTTTTTTTAAATACAAAAAATTTAAACGCAAACATATTAATGTAACATTTAAATGTCATGTTTAATTCAATATTTTCCAATATAAATAAAATAGATCGAGACAAATTTGAACTATATTTTAAAACAATTATTATATGTAGTTATTAGTTTTTTATTTCAAACCGTAATTGTTTCAAAATTTATATTAACACGATTCATCTTGATATCTACAATAATCTTTGTAAGCAGAAATTATTTAATACATTACTTATGTATGTATGTATGTATGTATATAATAGATATCTCAGAGAGTTACATTTTTCTATATTTCTATAAATTTTGTATGTATATGTCCACAAAATTATGTACAATTTTAAATTACTCACTTTTATCTTTACTGTAATTCTGCCATCGTTTCCAAGTTTGATTAGTTACCAAAGGAATTCGATTGTTTTTATCCAAAAAAAGTTTATTATATCTTTTCCTTTTTAAACATGAAATATTATTTTCATTTTTGTTTATTTTTGTACCAATTACCTATAAAAATTAAAAAGAGCCATTATTTATAAACATTATTCGATATTGTTTATAGAAAAAGATTATATTAAAAGATTATGTTTATATTTATTGTGAATAAGAAAAATAAAAATAAACAATGACATTAGAAAAGAATGATAACACACACACACACACACACACACACACACACAGATTGAAAAGCAATATTAATTCACACTTTAAGACGTAATAATAATTGTTGCCTGAAACTTATTTTAAGTGAGACATTCAGATTTGATTTTAGATTTAGATGTGAGTTTTTCATAGTTAAATCGATCATGTGACATTATTTTGATACATGCGTGACATTACATTGATAATAATTGTTATTCAATTGCAAAAGTCACATCTAACTCTAAATAACTTAAATCTGAGTATCTCGCTTCCAATGAGTTTCAAGCAACAACTATTAAAACAGTTTAAAAAGTTAAAAGTTTTATGGTTACTAGTAAAAAAGACTTACATTTCCACGATCGAGGTCAGATTCAGTATCAATTTCAGTTGCTGAAATACAGAGATTAAGGGTTGCAAACTCCACTCTTCTGGATTTAATTTTTTCATCTACTGCTTCTCTAGTTTCTTTTATACAAAAACAAACATTATTATTACGACATAATTTTTTTGCTTTTTAGTAAGATATTAACCTACTTTTATGAAAAAACCCATACAACTTCTAAAGAATATATATATACATATATATATATATATATACACACTCAGACAGCACACAACAAATCTTAAAGAAATACGTTCATTTGAAACTTATAACGTATAAATAAAACGTTCACATGAGCTCTAATACAGAGGATAATAATGCTAAAAATATATGATTTTGCTCTTTAGAAGTGTGTTTTGTTTGGGTTTCTTCATAAAAGTATGTTTATATATATATATATATATATTTATATATATATATGTATATATATTAACCTAATAAACAGTGTTATTAATTATTTATTTATATTGCTATATATATGTATATATAAACTAATATATATGTATATATAAATTAATTACACTATTTTTTATTATAATATATTACCTTCTAAAATTATTTTTTGTTGCATTTTTCCTAGTATGCCATAATAGAAGTGTCCGTCGTCCCACTTCACTTGATATTTTTTATCAAATTGTACGTTTTGAACGTCAAAATTCACTATATCGTCCGTGTTAATAATAGCTTTCACACCATCATCGAATTTAACATAGGTAAACATTTTTTCCACATGTGCACGTGCTGTCGCCGGCCGGTCACACTTCGCCATATTCAATATTTTTAACGGGCGCACGTTTCACTTTCACTTGCGTCGTCATACACTTTCGCCATATTACAATCTGTGCCGTAACTAGCCTGCAGTACGCCTGCGGTGTAAATTTATTTTATGCATCTTTTGCTAAATATTTATAATAAAAATTAAAACTTTAAAACCAAAAAGAAACGTTTATTGGTTACAAATAAATACATTTATTATTTATTTTTAGTTTTTTAATTAAAAAAATTGTTTTATTTTTTTATAAAATATATTTTATTTTATTTATTATTATTTATTATTATATTTATTATTATATTTATTATTATTATATTTTCTCATATATTTATAATTAAATTAAAAAAATAAAAAATAAAACTTTTATTTTTTAAAATTTATATATACTTAAAGTATTTAGTTAAATATTTTTTTTTCAAAAATTTTTTCGAATATTTAATTAAAAAATAATTTTTTATTTAATTATTTTGCGTGCGCCCACCTAAAGCTTGCGTCCAGGCGGGCACTGATAACACCACCCTAATTACGAAACTGATATATACCGCATATATATGTTATATGCTCCCGCGCAAAATGTGCATATATACTTATATCTCTCTATATATATAAGCAGAGAGAAACTGACGATCGCACCAACGCGACTGTCGATTCTCTTTATGTTCCACTTAACGCAACGCATCATCTGTTTTTATTTAATCTATGGGAAACAACAAGGATAAAATAATTTCGCGACCGTTGCAATCATTAGGTAGAACGTAGCCTAAAGGCTCATTCAGACAGGACGTGTCAAGCGTCAAGCAGCAACCAATAAGCGAGGCGATATTTTTTACGCCATTGCTAATATTACCTCGCTTATTGGTTGTTGAATGGTTGCTGCTCGCTGCTTGACGCTTGACGCGTCCTGTCTGAATGAGCCTTTAATGTTCAGTAAAAAACAAAGAGAATATATGACGACACAACCGAAAGTGAAACCAGAGAGAAACTTGAGAGCGGCCACCGCGATTTAGCGGACGCGTGTACTGATGCGCCCCCTGACAAAGTGGACATGAACTACGTCGTAACGCTCAGTAAAAAATATAGAATATGGTTCGAATCCGTGATATGGTTCATATCCGAACTACTCGGATAAGAACCGAGTTGAGAACCCAACAAATGAGTCAGACAAGGACCAACAATCCATTGCTCTGGCTTTGTCTCACCAACGATGCGCGAATCTCGTGGACTCATGCGGCGGCAGGCACGAGGTTTCACCTTTCATGTGTAGCGTTTCCGTAATTCGGAAAACAGAATTTCATGACGTTAATAAATAAATTAATTAACCTGACCTAATATGTACATATTTATTGAATTTGTTTTTAATAAAATTTTTAATTATTATATTATGCAGTCCAATTTATTCTTTAAATATTTTAAGATTAGTAATTTAACTTACATATATGTACAAGAACTATTTTACATTTACAATAAACAGATTTGTTAATTTTTTAAATATATATATATATATATATATATATATTAAATTTATTTGAAGTACAAGGATTTAAAAAACTATAGATTTTAAAGCAACGTATTCAGTTTTTGATAAGCTATAGATATGAGCGTTGTATTTGTATGTAGGTGAAACAAAAGAAAAGCGCAACAGCGCTATACTTGGTAATCTTGATATCTCGACGATTCAGTCAGCGCGACGATCTGTACCAGTAACGTTCGGTTTTGCGAGATTTATATATTTTGTGATCTGTAAGATTTATATATTTTGCAACACGTATTGTGTTATCTGATACGATTAGTTCTAAATATCGCGTGTGTGTACGCGTGTATTTTTCTATTGTATCAATTTACTTCTCTTTTTCCTTTTACGTGTTGTTACGTGATTTCTTCTTTTATATATTTCTGATTTTTAAATTCTGTATTTTTTATTTCTTTTTGTAATTTCTTTTTACATCGCATAACGATATACAAATATGTCGAGTCAGTGTCCCGTGGCAGATTACAGTAGATGTATGTATAAAGACTGCAAGAATGGAAAATCGCATGGGAAACGGCTTTTTAGATTCCCAATGCAAAAAGACGTAAGATGTAATATATGGATACGCAATACAGGTAAGTGCAATAACTATACATAATGTTTTAATTATATTTCTTATTAATTATATGGCTCACACTATACGCTACGGAGCGAAGGATAGGACGTAGCAGGTCCAAAGAATTTAACAGGAATCGCGTTACGTAAAACAAGATTATATTTCACAATAAAAAACGTATTAATAATTAACAGAGAACTTTTACAATAGTTTGCAAGAAAACCGCGAGCGACGGTCAATCGTACGAACAAGCAATCCGTAACTTTCGATAAACGATCGATACTAATCTTTCTTCTCAACAGCAGAGAACTGATTGTGAGCCGGCGTCCGCGATTGCGGGAGAACTTTTATATCCTCGATTTTCGCAAACGTTCAGGGTATCGATTATGTAACTTTTCTTTAGAGTAAAAACGTGAAAAGTGAAAATTTATCAGTGATTTCGCCAATCACGCAGGCATATCCGAATCATATTTTCACGATTTGAGAAATCCAATTTATCATTTCTTTTTTTGCTCTGCTTTTTAATGCATTTTTTATTTAGCGATACAAGAATGCAAGTGTCATTCTATCTTAATTTTCCATTGGATATCAAACAAAGATAGAATATGATGTGTTAACGAAAGTCAACATATCTCATTCTATCTTTGTTTGATATCCAGTAGAAAATAAAGATAGAATGACGTTTGCGTTAATTTGTTGTGTTAAAATAAAATGTATGAGAAATTTTCATCGAAAGTTTTCATGCGCCTTATGTACCGTGTACGCGGATAAGTTTAACAAATAGTATGCGTGGTGCCGTGAAAAAGGTGGCGGGTTAGAATGCTGCATATTGCGCGTTCAAATCCTACTTTTTCCAATTTTCTTTTTTTTACATAAAATTTAACAAAATGTCTATTTCACATTAAATCAACTCATATGGAATAAAAAATTATTTTATTATTAAATTTACGCACGCATACTATTTGTCATATCCGCGTGCTTGGTACATAAGCCGCACGAAAACTTGATGAAAATTTCTCATACATTTAACTTTAACACAACAAATTTAGTTTAATATTTCTGTTACAGGAAATACTAATTTGCATAAACTGTCTGCCAACACTTTAAGAAAAATGGGCTTGTGTGAAGACCATTTCCCTGCCACGTCATTTACCAATGAGACAAAAACACGATTAATACGAGATACTGTACCAGTTGCATATAACAGCGCTGGCTCATCCGAAAACGAATACAGTATTGAAGTAGAAGGAATGCAAATCCAAATGCAATGTCCTAACGATGGAAACATAGTATTAGAAGAACGAATGCCTTTATATGAACAAAACATTGAAGTGGAAGAAATGCAAAGACGTTCTACAACAGTACCTAACAATGAAAATAACATATTAGAAGAGTGTACTCTAAGGACATACAGACCTGCAATTTTAAATTTTGAAATGTCTGCGGAAGAGGAAGACGTAATGGAATGGGTGCATTTGGAGCCTCCTAAACATCAAAACGTGAAATGCAATGATAATAGCACTCAAAAAAATAATCCAAAAACAAAAATCAAAGCATTGAGAATGGAGAATTTAAATTTACGTCTAAAAATAAGGCGCTTAAAATATCAGTTGCGATGTATGGCACAAACGTGTAAGTGTAAAGAATCAAACCAGAAAAAACAGAAGAAAGAAAAAGTAAAGAATTTAATAAATGAACAAAAAATACATCCGGTAGCAAAAACCATGATACATTTACAACTGCATACGCCACGTATGCGATACACTGAGGAAGAGAAAATGCTTTCCAAGCAATTATATTATTATTCAGCATCAGCATTTTGCCGTTTAAAGAAAGCAGGTTGTAATTTTCCTGGACAGAGAACAGTTAGAAGATGAGTAGAAGAATACAATATAAAACCAGGATTTTGTGATGTTATATTTAAAAAATTAAAAGAAAAAATTGCACAAATCCCTGAAGAAGAAAGAATATGTGCCTTGAAATGGGATGAGATGTCCATAAAAAGTTATGAAGAATATTCTTCGAAATTGGATGAGATAGAAGGTCTCGTTGATTTAGGACCTCTGGGCAGAAAAGCAGAAAGAACCAAGTGCGTCTTTGTCTTTTACCTTGATAGTTTGAATGTACGTCATCCATGGCGACAACCATTAGCGTATTTTCTCCCAGGCAAATGTATGAAATCACATGAAATAATTCATTTAGTTGAGATGTGCCTAGATAAATTGAATGAAACGTGTGCTGATGTGAAACTCTTAACATGTGATCAAGGTACAAATAATCAAGCCACTTATAATCAACTAGGCGTAGATGAACAAAGACCGTATTTTATGTACAATAATAAAAAATATTATGCTTCATATGATTTTCCGCATTTGGTCAAAAGATTAGCGTGTTTCTTTAGAATACATGACAAGTTATATTGTAAACGAGAAATAATTGCATCATATTCTGATTTTGTAAAGAACTGGTGCATCGATAATGCGACAACAGGAGGCTCAAATTTGTTATCCCATATTACACAGGCACACATTCGTCCGAATTGTTTTGAAGCGATGAATGTAAAAAGAGCGTTTCAATTATTCAGCCATAGATTTGCAGCTGCAATAAAATTAGCTGGTGACGAAAAAGAATTAAATTCAAATACATGGAAAGCAACAGCTGATTTTGCAGAGTATATGAACAACGTAATTGATGCCTGCAATTCGTACAGTCTTAAGGTCATATTCGGTGGAAAACGGCCATTATCAAGAAAAAATCCTGATATTGAAAATCTATTATTAAACTTTGTGCAATGGTCTTCAGGATGGTCTAAGTTTCCGGACAAAATAAATAAAGTTCCTTGCTTTAAAGGTTTTGTCATTACAACACAAGCAATTCTTGAACTGTATAAGGAACTTGCAAATAAAAATGAAGAATTTGAACTTGCAACAGGCTTATGTAACCAAGATTCAGTAGAACATTTTTTTTCAAAAATTCGGCAACGCGGAGGATTTAATCCTAATCCAACAGCAAGAATGGTCCGACTGTCATTCAGACATATAATTTCAACAGGTTATATTCAAACAAGTGATAAAGGCAATGTGCAATGTCCTGAAAGTGAGGCTCTCATTAATAAACCAAATCAGCTGGTTAAAACGGTTGAAAATTGTATGAATAAAAATAATATTGCTATTATTGATGATGATAACGATGATGTTGATAATACCGCGGTAACAGAATTTTTTGAAAAACATGCAGACATTCTCGAAGAATGTGATGTAGACACGAATAATGTAAGTATGCTTAGTAATTATGACGAAAATGCGATAACATATTTTGCAGGATATGTGGCACGACGATGTTTCGAAAGGAATAATTGTCAAAACTGTCGTGCAACAATGTTGAAAATGCCAATGGAAGATGCGACGCCAAATGAAAAATACATCGAATATCGTGAATATCCCAATGAAGATGAGGATGCTCCGACAATTACGAAATTAGTTCGACCAACAAGCCTCTTTACAGATGTAATCAAAACACAATTGATGAGCTTTAATCAGACATGGCAACATAATTGGGCATCTACACAAGTCCTTGAGAAGATTGCAAATAAAGGTATATATGCAACGAATAAAACGCACCCTGGATGGTTTGATACGAATGATAAGTGTTACAATCATCACATACAAGCGTTAAAATTTTTATTAACTGTTAAAATATATTCGCGTACACGATATAATAATCGTGCTGCGAAGAAAATCAATGCATTTAATAGAAAAGTAAAAAACTTATCAAATAAATAAAGTTTTGTAATAGAATAAAGAGTAGCCAAAAAAATAACAAAACGTATAAACTTATATATTTTAACTTACACAAAAGTACGAAAGCCTTTCATTATTTTTATATTATTATCTAAAAATTGATCATTGTGCAAATAATTTTTGCAATTATTACTTCATATAGTAAGGAAAAAATATTTTACATTTACTCGCGGCATATAATGCGGAACGGAGTAAAACGATCGCGGCTCTTCGAACGGTACGATCTGACTTATTTATTTACATTTATACTCGCGGCATTTAATGCGGAACGAGTAGAACGATCGCGGCTCTTCGAGCGGTACGATCTGACTTATTTTACATTTACTCGCGGCATTTAATGCGGAACGAGGAAAATGATCGCGGCTCTTCGAGCGGTACGATCTGACTTATTTTACATTTACTCGCGGCATTTAATGCGGAACGAGGAAAATGATCGCGGCTCTTCGAGCGGTACGATCTGACTTATTTTACATTTACTCGCGGCATTTAATGCGGAACGAGTAAAAAATATGTAAAAATTCGCGGCCTTAGGGCGGATCGAATAAAAAGGGAGACAGTTAACTCGGAATTTTTTAAAATTGAAACATAATTTTTTATTTTTTTTTATATATTAATTTTAGATGCAAGATATTTACATTTTTACATTTTTTATTAGCAAATATGTTTATATTTTAAACAATTCCGAGTTATGTGTCAGTTGGCCTCCACGTGGCGTCTCCTGGAAATGCTCTATATGAGTAGCTAACAATTGACACTTTAAGATTATTGTGTGTGAGATGTGTATGTGTATGTAATATTATATATATATAATATATACATTATTATATGTTCGTTATTTAATTTTATTATTTTATTACACTTTATATTATTATTTTATTTTGATATGTATTGTACAATGTTTTTACAAATATAAAAATGTGATTTTAGAAAGAAAGTAATTTCCCAGCAAATACCAAGTAACAGTTATATAATTGTTAAGGCCAATGTCCACGATGCTAGAAATCGATCCAAGTTTTCGGACCGAGAAGTTTGTAGCCAATAAAATAGCCGCTTTTCCGTAAAAGCTGCAAGAACTCGGACCGATTTCTAGCATCGTGGACATTGGCTTTTACTTGGTGTTTGCTGGGTTGTTTTATGTATTTATATATATATAACAAATTGTTTAATTTAAAAAATCACATTTTTATATATTTGTCAAAATAACATTTTACAATACATATTTAAAATAAAATAATATAAAGTGCAATGAAATAATAAAATAAAATAACTAAAATAATCAGTCTTTTAAATATTATAATATTATAATATAAAATAAAATTAGACTTTTATTAAATTTTAATAAATTTATTCAATTTTAATGATACTTTTATAGTTACTTAATGGCATTATTATTTATATACTTTTATTATATTTTAATATATTATGTTATTTAAAAAAACTTTAAACTCAAACAAATTTTTTTAATTATGATTAGGATAAAATATTTTTTAAAAAATAATTAAAAATTATAATTAAAAATGATTGTTCCGCGGCCTCTTCCTCTTCCTACTCCTCCTCTTCTCATTCCTCTTCCTCCTCTTCTCATTCCTCTTCCTCCTCTGCTTCCCATTCCTCCTCTTTCTTTATTTCCTTTACGTGTTTGGTCTCGCGTCTCATTTCTACGCGCAGACCATTTATATCTATAAAACAGAGAGAAATATATATTATAGCTTAATAAAGAGAAAGATATAGTTAATTTATATATTTATACACACACACACATATAAAATAACAAACACATTATCATATATTAATATTAAAATATATATGTACATTTTGTTACATCCGCGGTTTGACCCCGCGATATATATCGAAGCGTGCCGCGATTCGACACACACACTCGCGCCGGGAAATAATATATATAATTTAAATTATAATATATATGTATTGTGACGTGACGTTTTTAACGCCCGTCACAGGGCCGGCACGGCCCGGCCGAGGAAGGGTCGAGAGAGAGGACGAATTTTGGGTCGGCGAGCGACGAACTTTTCTTCGTCGACTCGCCTTTAGTTAATTAAGTCCGATAGATTTACCGAGTGGAAGTGAGTGGTCAGAGAAGGCCCTGATGTATCGAAGGGAGCAGCCATCGTGGGATGGCGGAATTTGCAGCAAGAGTGGACGACCTGGGTGGAAGCGGTGCGCTCGGGGACGCCGGGTAACACGGAAAAGTAAGGTATTTATTGTCCATAAATAGAATAAATACGTAAGGGCCCGTTACTGCCGGATACGTTTTACAGCCTCGGATAGCGGGCGGAATTAAGCGGAGGAGCCCATCAAAAGGTACCAACATCCCGAGACAGGGATGGCTGCTCCAGTGGGGCCGCCGGCACCGTCCCGAGGAAAGCGGAACCGTCGGAGACTGATCACCTCTCGGCGGGTTCCCCCACAAGTCAACAGCAGTAGAGAAGGAGAGAAGCAATTATTCGGAACGTGCAGCGAGCAGCCACAATATCCGCACCAACATTCCGAAAAGTACCGAGAGCCGTTTCGAAAATACCGGAGCAACGAGGCCCACAAGGATCGACTATCGTCGACAGAGGATCGAGGATCGATTATAGGCGGCGCGCGCAGCGCCACCGACGCCGGCTACCGGCGTGCCGTGAGCCCAGAGTCGTACACTGTTCGACGAGACTGCGGCGTGCGAACCACGTGCGACACCGACGGACGACAAATTATTGTAAGGCCACCACTTCAAAGTCTCGGTAAGAGCGAACTCGGCGGGGACTCGCGTCTCCAGTAACACGGTTAAGATTGTTATCAATGTCATTGTTAATTACTTTCGTTACCGAGCCCTCGGGAGTGTCCGAAACGCGAGGCCCGTACCGAGATTCGCTATTAAAGTAAGAACTGCGCAGCCTCTCTCTCTCTCTCTCTCCGTGGAGAGCCGTACCGAGTCGACAGTCCAGAATTTTGTGTATAACTGTTAGTTTAATTAATTATCGAGTTTCGTTTCTGATTGTCTTGTGTCGAGTATTTGAGTCTTGTAAGTTGGGAAATGTCTTTCTCCCCCGCCTCCTCGATTGAAATATAATCCGGGATATGTTCCCCTCGGTAGCGATAAATATCGAACCATACTTGTGTTGTAATACCTCGAGTGTCGAGGATCTACCGAGTCACGAGGACGTCAATACGTAATGTGAAACTGCAATCCATTTTCTAAAACGAAATATATTTATTTAACTTTTATTTAAAATTGCCAGTGTGCCGATTTAATGACTCTCCTTCTCTCCGAAGCCCCGAGTACGATTCCCCGCAGTAAGAATCCCGCCCCTCTGCCAATTAAGAAACTGAGTTACCGAGCTTAAGCCGTCACTATCGTAGAATTAATTATCGTGTTATTTTGAGTGGTGCGGCCTGACCGTACCTGGCGCCCAAGCAATGTGTCGAATTTTGTGTGTCGAGATACCGAGAAAAGTGACGAAGTTGCGCGGCACTGGAAGGAAAAGTCCGTTGCAAATTTGGCGCCCAACGTGGGGCCCGAGGGAAAATTATTTTTTTTTTACCTCGGTTAATTAAGAAATTTGAGACTCGGTTTAAGCGACGGAGATAAGGAGAGGAGTCAGGAGAGAGATAGGAGATTTCTTTGTGTTGGCTATTGCCATCGCACAGCCGTTCCATATTCCCCGAACATTTTTCGTTTGCCTAATTGTTTCCTCAAGATTTTTTTTTCTTCTCTGTTATTTATGTGTATTTTTTTTCGCCTGTATTTCTTTAATTAATATATTTTGAGCTGGGGAAAAGATTTTCCTGTGAGACGGTTCTTGCCGAGACGAATAAACCCCGAATTTAGAGTGCCATCGCGTATACATTGTTTCTCCCTCGAGGCGGAGAACCGCTGCGCGGGCTCGAGCACGCATTCCTTTGAAGCTCGCGCGCGGCACGGTAAACACCGCGTATCGGTTACCTACAATAATATTGCGTGTCCTTATATGTCTCTTTGCGCCTCGGTGTGTTATATAGAGGATTCGAGTAAAGTCGTTACAATTGTATAGTATTGAGGATAAACTTTTCGACAAGAATATCCGCCTAACGGGGACGTGGTAATTAAAGGATATATGTATACTTTTTTTTCTTTCTCTCTCGCTTCAGTTCTATTTTCTGTTTGGAATAACGTTACATCTTTTCATTCAATAATTTTTTTTTCTGTTATATGAATCTTATCTTTAGTACTAAAATATTTAGAATAACGAAGTGGAATCGAAGGATTCTTTAGGGTGATATATTTTCTTTTCTCCCGATATATTTTTTTTTTCTCTTTCGGTGTGTCCCCGCGCGTACAGTTTCGTGAGCATTCCGACTTTATCGGATACATTGGAATGGTTAAGCATAATAATTTCTTTTGGGGTACTATATGAAGTGTGGGTTATCGCAAGTCCTTGAATGAATCACCAAGGATACTCCCGTAATATTTAGACGCTCGAGACAAAGGAGCTGCCTCTCTATATTTTGAAACGGAACGATTGAGATCGCGGTTGCGGAATTTGATGTGTATAGGGTCGCGTTGGGTTGGCGAGGTCGAATAAGGGGGAAGTAATATTTATTTGAGATTCGGAACTCGACGATCTCGCGGGACGGAAAAATATTTAAAGCGTACTGGTTCCGTCTCTTATCGCTCGGTGACGTCCGTGCTGGGTTTAAGAACGAGAGATACGCGTTGATTATCGCCAACATTTCCTTCTCTCGCGATATTTCGCAACAATGACCACTAAAGAGAGCCTGGGATGGATATGCGCTCTCAAGGTGGACGAGCTGAAAAGGGAACTCGCGACTAGGGGATTATCAGTGAAGGGGATTCTCCCCACCCTCCGGAGTAGACTGCTTCGATTCGAGGCCGCGAACTTAGCCGGGAAGGAACACGTATCTACCCCCGAGATATCCGATAATTCCTCCGATGACGAACAGAAAGAGGAAGAGGGGGCGGTCGGGGGGGAGCCTAGGCAGATACCGAGACGACCCCTGACACGGGTGGAGGTCCCGACACCTCCAGAGTTGCGACGGGCCCTTAACCCACGACTACTTCGCGGTAGGGCAAATACGGCAATGGACGCGTATAATATTATGAGGAAGTGTGTAACGGTCGCTTTTCGCGAGCTCGGAATAACTCGGTCGGGATCAGGGCTCGTAAAAAGGGTGAGACAACGAACGTAACGGTTATTAGTAACAACTGTAATTTATTAATTTAGGTGTCTGTATGTACAAGTGTGCGTGTGTGTGCGTGTGTGGGTGTGTAACGCCGGTCGTTAAAGCCCGTGTATTATGCGGGTCTTTAAATCGCTTCGGAGTGTTTACGTCGCCCGCGTGACGCGGGGTCGGTGCGGCGAGCGGGGCGCTCGGTGTTGTCGCGGCGCGAGTCGGCGCGAGTAGAAAAACGCGTCAGCTGAGAGCGGCCGCTCTCTTCGATATATCGAAGAGAGCGCAATCGAACGGCGCGCGTATGAGTCGGATTTCGCGGACCGTGATTTCGGCGTGGACGCGACGAATCGGCGTGTCACGGCCGTCCGTATGGGTGGCGGGGGGAGGAACGCACTGACGGTCGAGAACCCTCGACGAAGGCGGCGGAGCTCCACCCGCTGACGTCAGCGCGCTGTTTGCGGGGTGCGGTCGGAACCCCGGACTCCCGAGAATAGCTCGGGGGAGACAGAGTACCCTCTACCTCGAAGTCGGGGGACGGTGGAGGCGGAAGCCGGAAGTTCGGAGCACGAAGATTATCTCCGCAGAGGCAGCGTACGCGTCTACCTCGGGCTCTTTTTCCGGGCGGAAGGATTCTCCGATACGACGGAGTCGGAACGGTATCTGAGAGAGCTCTTATCGCGAGCTCTCTTTTTATATGGATCGAGTAACGGGATCGGAGGCTGGATCGAAGGAGAGGGAGTGGGGGTGATAATCCTCGGCTTATTTCGGCGCGCGTCGGGCGTTTTCGGGGAACCGTGTTTAACGGTTGAATAATTAAATGTGGCGCTCAGCGCCTGCTGCCCTGCCCGGCCGGTGTTCGCCGGGCGCAGCCTTCCGACGGATGGACGGTCGGGAACGACGCGGGGGCGTTGTTACAAGTGGAACCTCAACTTCTCCGGGGCCCGGGATGGGGAAGCGGAAGCTTTCCTCATTAAAATAGAGCAGGGTCGTCAATTAATTCCTTTAGACGATGAGGAAATTTTTAAGTGTCTGCCCTTCTTTCTATCGGGCACCGCGGCTCACTGGTTCCGATTGAATCGACATCTTTGGCATACTTGGGGAGCCTTTGAGGCCGCATGGCGTTCGCGTTTCGGTTGTCCAAATTTTCAGTTCATGTTAAGGGATGAAATAATGCGCCGGAAACAGGGGGAAGATGAGCCGGTGGCGGATTATATAACCTGTATGCAGGCTTTATTCGAACGCCTAGACCCCACATGGAATCTAGGCGAGCAACTAAACTACGCCCACCGAAATATGCTACCGAGATTGCGCGTCGCGGTACGCCGTACCGAGATTTACGACTTTCGCTCGTTGGAAACGTTGGCCTCTCAGGTAGAAGAATGCTACGACCTAGACAAGCTACCAGTTGCGACGCGTTCTATTTTCCCGGAACTTGCCTATCGCGCAACCCCACGATCCTCGAAAAATTCTAAGACGATTACCGCGGCTGGAATATCCGTACCGAAACAACAAGGGAAGAAAGGCGGGGCTACCGAGACGGGAGGGAGGCCCTCCGCGAACGTGATATCAGACGCCAATTCCGAGCCGAAACCCTCAACTTCCGCCGCGAATAATAACCGGTTAGCCGAATTAATATGCTGGAACTGTGAGGGGAAGGGACACCGATCGCGAGACTGTAGGCAGGCGCGAAATCTCCACTGCTATCGGTGTGGAAAGAAACAACACACGCTGCGTACCTGTCCTAAATGTTCGGGAAACGGGAGCGGGAGTCGGTAGAACGGGTCCTAACGACTCCGGTGGAGAAGACCCGCGAAAATATAAATTCCGCAAGCATTCAGTCGTACGTTACGTTAGACGATACCGAGTTTCCGCCATTGCAATATTTTAATATACAAATACGAGGAAACCCGTTGACCGCCCTGGTAGACTCCGGTTCTAGTAGAACACTCTTCGGGAGTGAAGGCATTCAATTGATTAGATCTCTCAAAATGCCCGTATCGCGATACCGAGACGGAAAAATAAGGACAGCCAACGGTCAAATAGCGCGAATCGGCGAAATTTGCGAAGTACCCCTCCGGTTAGGCGACGTCGAGCATAAACTTATGGTAGGGTTGCTACGGATCTAGCAGTTTCCTGTATTGTCGGGATGGATTTTTTGTGCAAATTCGGCATAGGGTTAGATTTGGCGAGATCCGAGTGGTTCTTTTCGCGGCAACCTACCGTCCGCCATCGGTTCGATTCTACC
The DNA here is from genome assembly GCF_030444845.1 of Prenolepis imparis. Lineage (NCBI taxonomy): Eukaryota > Metazoa > Arthropoda > Insecta > Hymenoptera > Formicidae > Prenolepis > Prenolepis imparis. The sequence continues at coordinate 18,770,629 of NW_028141164.1, forward strand.
GAGGGAACCAGTTATACGTGCAGCGGACTACCCGAGCTCACCATCACCCAACGAGAAAAGTTAGACGAATTTTTAAAAGAGACCGTTCCGATACCGAGCGAAAATCCGGGGGTAACGTCACTTACAGAACACCGTATCGACACCGGATCTAATAGGCCGGTCAAACAACGGTGCTATGTAGTTTCTCCGCGAATACAGGAAGCCATACGCGAAGAAGTAGATAAGATGTTACGCGCGGGTATAATCGAGCCTTCGTTCAGTGAATGGTCAAACCCGGTGGTGATGGTGAAGAAGTCTAACGGGAAGTACCGATTCTGTCTAGATTTTAGAAAGGTAAACGAGATCTCGAAAAAAGACGCATACCCTCTGCCTAACATGAATAGTATTTTGGACAAACTTCGGGCGGCACATTACATTTCGACTCTCGATCTCAGTCAGGCCTACTTTCAGATCCCTTTAGCGAAAGGAAGTAGGGAAGTCACCGCGTTCAGCGTCCCGGGTAAGGGGCTGTATCAATTCAAACGGATGCCGTACGGGCTCACCGGAGCCCCGGCCACGTTTCAGAGATTGTTAGATAAATTAATCGGTCCGGAGATGGAACCATTCGCGTTCGCGTATTTGGATGATATAGTTATCGCGACTCCTACTTTTGAAGAACATTTAGTTTGGTTGAAGCGAGTCTTAGCAAAAATAACGGCAGCGGGTTTGACAATCAATCCGGAGAAGTGTGAGTTCTGCAAGTCCCAAGTAAAGTACCTTGGTTTTATCGTTCAAAGGGAGGGACTCACAGTTGATCCGGAAAAGACGCAACCCGTTTTAGAGTTCCCGATACCGAGAAACATCCGACAACTCAGACGTTTCCTAGGAATGGCCTCTTGGTACCGCAGATTCATACCCCAGTTAGCCACGATTACGGAGCCTTTGACCCGTCTACTTAAGAAAAATAAGCGATGGGAGTGGGGGATAGAGCAGTCTGACGCGGTGCAATCTATTAAAGAACACCTCACAACGGCCCCGGTTTTAGCATGTCCGGATTTCGAAAAACCTTTCGTGTTACAAACAGACGCCAGCTCGGTGGGAGTAGGAGCTGTTTTGACGCAATCTTTTGGGGAGGGGGAGAGAGTGATCGCTTTCGCGAGTCGAGCCCTCGCGGACCCCGAGAAAAAGTACTCTGTTACCGAGCAGGAGTGTCTAGCCGTTGTGTGGTCCATTAAGAAATTTAGACCGTATCTAGAGGGCTACCGGTTCACAGTCATAACCGACCACAGTAGTTTGAGATGGCTCCATAATTTAAAAAACCCCACGGGCAGGCTAGCGAGGTGGGCCCTCGAGTTACTAGAATACGACTACGAGATCGTACATAGGAAAGGCGCACTACACCATGTGCCTGACGCCTTATCGCGAAGCCACGAGGGGGAAGTTAGTGTCGCTTTGATCGCGCCGGCCGAAATCGTCGATATCCCGGATACCGAGAGTAAAGATAAATGGTACAAGCGACGGTACGTACAGGTAGTACAAGAGCCGGAGCGATACAATCAGTGGAGAGTCCTAGACGAGCGATTATATTTCCTAAGATCGAAACCGGTTATTTCAGAGATAGTGGAAGATTTGGATAGGTGGAAGCTGGTATTACCTTGCGAATTGAGGGGGGAAGCGTTACACGAAGCGCACGATGTTCCCCAATCCGGACACCTCGGTATCGATAAAACTTATCAGCGTCTGGCAGTATCATACTATTGGCCGCAAATGTTTCGAGACGTAGTCAAATACGTAAAGAGATGCGATACGTGCCAAAGAACTAAGGTCGAGCAAGCCAACCCTGCGGGACTTATGGGTAGACGGATCCCGGAAGCGCCGTGGACGATAGTCGCAGCGGATATTATGGGACCGTTACCCCGGAGTAAATCGGGATTTCAGTATCTCTTGGTGATTCAAGATCTATTCACCAAGTGGATAGAGTGTAAGACGCTTAGATCGGCGAACGGATCAAAAATAAGGGAGGCTCTCGAAGATCTAGTAATTTCGCGATGGGGGACGCCAAAATTTCTATTAACGGATAACGGTACCGAGTTTGTGAATAGAATAATAAAGGATTTCGCCGACAATCATAAGATAACTCACACGACAGTTCCCCCGTATCACCCTCAAGCGAACCCAGTAGAGAGAGTGAATCGAATTTTAAAAACTATGATCGTCGCGTTTATCGATAGAGACCATAGAGAATGGGATAAACATATTGCCGATTTTAGATTTGCCTATAACACAGCCGTGCATTCCTCGATAGGAACATTGCCGGCCTTTTTGAATCTGGGGCGAGAATTAGTACCGAGAGAAAGATTGCGAGACCGAGGTAACGATATGACTCAGGTCGAAGCAGCAGACCCCGCGGCTTGGGCCGATAGAATGAACCGCCTCCAGGCGATACAGGAATGGGTTACCGAGAATTTAGAGGGGGCACACCAAAGGCAAGCGTCGTATTATAACCTGCGGCGCCGGCCCCGCGTTTTCCGTACGGGGGAGCTCGTGCTGAAAAAACAGCACGTTCTGTCTTCCGCCGCGCATAACTTCGCGGCGAAATTGGCACCTAAATTCGAGGGTCCCTTCCGGATCGGCAAGAAGCTGTCCTCCGTGGTCTACGAGTTGACTCGTCTAGACGGGTCGGCCGTAGGCAAAATACACATACAGGACCTAAAACCGTATCACATTCCTGATCCCGATTAGCTACTTTTCGATATGGGCGACCCCGCAAGGACGGAATGGGCCCGCTTCCTCCAACGACACGAGAACTTGGTGCAGTACATAGAGGGGAACTGCCCCGAATTTTGGACGGATGTGGCCGACGCCCAGGAAACCATCCGTAATATGGTGGTGACGACCCGTGGAGCGGTCGTCCGGGAGTTCCCCTCCGTCCGGGAAACGGGGACGCAAACCGGCATCTCCGGAGACATTCGGGAGCGTCTCCCAATGCGCCATGTAGGACAACAGGTCCGTCTACCGCCTGGGGGCACCGAAAGGGCCGCCCAGACCGACCACCCGCTACCGAGGGAACGGGCCACGCAGACAAACCCCCCAGTACCGAGAGAGAGTGCGGGAGGCCCCAGGACGCCGCCGATTACCGAGGCGCTGCCCCTCGGCTGTTGGAATTGCGGGGGCCGCCACCGCTATACCGCCTGTCCACGGCCGAGGAGGGAGTTCTGCTACGGGTGTGGACGCGTCGGGGAGACCGTACGCTCCTGCCCGCGGTGCGGACCCTCGTACGAGCCGGACGCACCCGCGCAGGACGAAAGAGGCCCGCGACGAACACAGGAGCGGAATTGTCGCCGACGGGACACGCGCCCCACGCCGTACCCCTCCTGGCCTTAAACAAAGCGGCCCCTTGCGGGAGAGTTTTTTTTTGTGTATTTGTTTTGTTTTCTCTTCGTTTCTCTCTTTTGTTTTCTTTTTATCGTTTTTTTTTGTGTTTCCTCCCCCTCTAGTCTAAGCATTTGTTTTTTCCTTTCTATTCCTCTCGGCTGTGATAGACTCAATTAAGGGTATCGATAGTTTTTTTTTGTTTTTTTTTGTTTTTTTTCTTGTATATAAGTCTCCTACCTTTTTTGTTATTTTTATATGTACAATTTGTACGAGATACGCGGAGACGCAATAAATATGTATTCTGCAGTTGTTGTGTTTAACCCTAGACCCTCCTGACTCGTTTGAATAAGAATGGACGTGCTCTCGAATCTCTGTATAGTAAGTGTAGGGACTTAGACGGTACAGGAAGTTCCCGGAGAGAATTGGGGAGAGCGCTTAGTTCGGGTGACGTCCTGGTGAAATTGGTGTTTTGGCTTCGGATTGGTGGTCATCGACGTGCGTCGGTGTCCAAGACCGCCTCGGTCCTCCCCGGGAAGGGGGGAGTTGTGACGTGACGTTTTTAACGCCCGTCACAGGGCCGGCACGGCCCGGCCGAGGAAGGGTCGAGAGAGAGGACGAATTTTGGGTCGGCGAGCGACGAACTTTTCTTCGTCGACTCGCCTTTAGTTAATTAAGTCCGATAGATTTACCGAGTGGAAGTGAGTGATCAGAGAAGGCCCTGATGTATCGAAGGGAGCAGCCATCGTGGGATGGCGGAATTTGCAGCAAGAGTGGACGACCTGGGTGGAAGCGGTGCGCTCGGGGACGCCGGGTAACACGGAAAAGTAAGGTATTTATTGTCCATAAATAGAATAAATACGTAAGGGCCCGTTACTGCCGGATACGTTTTACAGCCTCGGATAGCGGGCGGAATTAAGCGGAGGAGCCCATCAAAAGGTACCAACATCCCGAGACAGGGATGGCTGCTCCAGTGGGGCCGCCGGCACCGTCCCGAGGAAAGCGGAACCGTCGGAGACTGATCACCTCTCGGCGGGTTCCCCCACAAGTCAACAGCAGTAGAGAAGGAGAGAAGCAATTATTCGGAACGTGCAGCGAGCAGCCACAATATCCGCACCAACATTCCGAAAAGTACCGAGAGCCGTTTCGAAAATACCGGAGCAACGAGGCCCACAAGGATCGACTATCGTCGACAGAGGATCGAGGATCGATTATAGGCGGCGCGCGCAGCGCCACCGACGCCGGCTACCGGCGTGCCGTGAGCCCAGAGTCGTACACTGTTCGACGAGACTGCGGCGTGCGAACCACGTGCGACACCGACGGACGACAAATTATTGTAAGGCCACCACTTCAAAGTCTCGGTAAGAGCGAACTCGGCGGGGACTCGCGTCTCCAGTAACACGGTTAAGATTGTTATCAATGTCATTGTTAATTACTTTCGTTACCGAGCCCTCGGGAGTGTCCGAAACGCGAGGCCCGTACCGAGATTCGCTATTAAAGTAAGAACTGCGCAGCCTCTCTCTCTCTCTCTCTCCGTGGAGAGCCGTACCGAGTCGACAGTCCAGAATTTTGTGTATAACTGTTAGTTTAATTAATTATCGAGTTTCGTTTCTGATTGTCTTGTGTCGAGTATTTGAGTCTTGTAAGTTGGGAAATGTCTTTCTCCCCCGCCTCCTCGATTGAAATATAATCCGGGATATGTTCCCCTCGGTAGCGATAAATATCGAACCATACTTGTGTTGTAATACCTCGAGTGTCGAGGATCTACCGAGTCACGAGGACGTCAATACGTAATGTGAAACTGCAATCCATTTTCTAAAACGAAATATATTTATTTAACTTTTATTTAAAATTGCCAGTGTGCCGATTTAATGACTCTCCTTCTCTCCGAAGCCCCGAGTACGATTCCCCGCAGTAAGAATCCCGCCCCTCTGCCAATTAAGAAACTGAGTTACCGAGCTTAAGCCGTCACTATCGTAGAATTAATTATCGTGTTATTTTGAGTGGTGCGGCCTGACCGTACCTGGCGCCCAAGCAATCTGTCGAATTTTGTGTGTCGAGATACCGAGAAAAGTGACGAAGTTGCGCGGCACTGGAAGGAAAAGTCCGTTGCAGTATATATATAATTTGTATTGTTAATTAAAATTTAATTTGAACTTTTTTCTTAATATATCTTATTATTTCCCGGCGCAAATGCCAGTCGCGGCGCGCTTCGATATATCGCGGGGTCAAACCGCGGATGTAACAATGTACATATATATTTTAATATTAATATATAATAATGTGTTTGTTATTTTACATGTGTGTGTGTGTGTGTTAAAATTATTGTAATTTAATATAATAGTTAATAATATTGTTATGACAATGACTATTCGGGCTCCGCTGGTCTTATTCGTCTAAATCTAGATGTGAGAAAGCTGTAAGGAATTGCTTTAATTAAATGATTATGTAATTGAGATTAAACACCTTATAATTTCTATGAGTATAACATAGATAACATGTGACATAAAACATACACTTGTTTACATAAAATTAAATGTCTTAAGAATCACATTAACTCGACTTAACCAATATTTACGTGATAATAATATGCGTTATATGTGCTTTTTCAACTTAAATCTTTTATAAAAAAAGGTAATAAAATTAAGGTATAAATCTCTTTAAAATTGCCACGCAAACTTCTTAGCACATAAAGAATAAGAATTTAGTTTAACGCAGCATAATAACTCAAAATTTCTTTCTGCGTAGTCAGATAATATTAATTAGAAATATCTAATAAACTTTATAGGAACGGACGATGATGTACATACATCTATCTACTAATTTGCATTGAAATATAATGCATGCTTTCTATAATTATCAAAAATATAATTTCATTGTTATGGCACATTTTCTTTACGTCAAATAGATAAAGCTATAAACAGAAAATAAAATAAGTTATTTGTACTGTAAAGAGAGAGTATTAGAGCAATATCACCGTTAAATTGTTTGAGCATGATAAATCTTTTGTCACGCACACCTCTCCCCGTGGGTGGGGGTCAACGGCCAAATGTGATAGATCTTTTGTCACGCACACCTCTCCCCGTGGGTGGGGGTCAACGGCCAAATGTGACGTCAGTATTATTAGTCGAACTAGGACTATTACCTTTAGAATATTGCACAGAAATGTCTGCTGATTCCAACACTTCCAACACCTCGCCCTGACGTGAGGGGTCGTCGGCAGAGACTGAGAGAAGTAGAGTCGAATTGAGACTCGTCACCTTACGGCTGGAAAGGGGAGACTGAATTCGTTCTAGGAGAGTTTTAACACTCTCCCTCACCTTGCGGCTAGATTTTTCACGATTGCCTGATCTCTGAGTCGAGAGGCTGCACACACTTGTCCCCAATCGGACGAAGCTTAGATGATTTCTCGAAATCGCTAGATTATACGCAGTACTTGCACCGTGAGAAACGTGTCGCACATGTCACATAACCAAAATGGCGAGACAACGTGCAGAGAGCCAAGGACGTCCCCGATCGGGGATCACGTGATCTCCTCGAGCGCTCTCTATACTGGCGTCCCGTCGGTAACTCAGGTTGTTTCCTCAACATTTCCGCCCGCCTTCGACAATAGTTCTGTCGAACGAACGGCGTCTGGATCCGTTGGTAGGACACACAATTTAGCTATGGGTCTTTTGTAGGACGAGGTAGTGGTCTTCACTGTTACAACCCTTGTTAACCCATCCGGTCCTGGATGTAAGTGTGTCACTCGAGCAAGGGGCCATTTTCCTGGCGGGTATCGTTCGTCGGTGATCAGGACCATTGAGCCTACGTGGATCTTGTTGGACGGATGTTGCCACTTAGACACCGCTTGATAACGTTGAAGGCATTCTGAGGACCATCGTGTCCAAAAGTGATCTACCTTCTGCCTCAGTAACTGCCACCGTGTTAGCCTGTTGGTTTTTTCCGCTGACAAGTTGGGCTCTGGTATTGCCGTAGGAGCTTCTCCAATTAGAAAATGCCCAGGAGTTAAGGCGGCGCAATCCGTTGCGTCGTCTGATAACGGGCATAATGGTCTGGAGTTTAACACCGCCTCTATCTGTACCGTGATGGTCGATAACCCTTCGTATGTTAGTATGGCATCCTTTAACACTCGTTTCATGTGAAATTTTGTGGATTTCACGGCGGCCTCCCACTTTCCTCCAAAGTGGGGGGTTGATGGAGGATTAAATCTCCATTCGGTGTTATCATTTGCTAGTATAGAGGCAATGTCCCGAAGCTCTTTTGAAGAGGACTCGAATTGGCGTCTTAGCTCTGCGTCGGCTCCCACAAAGTTTGTTCCACAATCGCTTTGAAGTGTGGCGCAAATTCCTCTTCTTCCCGTGAAACGTTTGTATGCGGCTATAAAGGCTTCTGTTGTGTAATTTGTTACTACCTCAATGTGAATGGCTGATGTCGCGAGGCATACAAAAATAGCTATATAACCTTTATACGTTCGTGCCGCCCGCCCTTTCCAGGTCTTCAAGGTTACGGGACCGGCATAGTCCAGCCCTGTGTTGAAAAAAGGTCGAGCAGGAGACACTCGGGCCGAAGGCAACTGGCCCATCAGCTGTTGAGCTCGTATTCCACGGTACCGTGCGCATCGTACGCATTTGAGAATGTGCGACCTCACAGGCGCCCTTCCGCCAACTATCCAGTACGATCTTCGGATATGGTTTAGAGTTACCTGCGTACCTCCGTGGAGCATTCTTTTGTGAGCCTCATCGATAATCAACACGCTGAGCGTTGATCTTCTCGGCAATATGAAGGGATGTTTGGTTTCCGCATCGACTTGGGCATAGTGAAGTCGTCCTCCTACTCTTAGCAAGCCTTCTTTGTCTAGGAATGGAGTGAGCCGAACTATAGGATTGGATTTCGGTAGTTGTTCTTTCCTAGAGATGATCCGAATCTCGTGGGAAAAATACGCCTGTTGTACAATTCGTATCCACAACTTGCGACTTTGCTCTAATTCCATTGGCGTCAATGGATTTGTCATTGGTGATGAAGGCAGCATCTTACGCAGACGTGAGATGAACCTGCGACAGATTGCTGTGACTCGTAACAATTTTAAGAAGGATGAATACCTGTCCAAGACTTCCCAGTAGGAAGGTTGGCTACTGATTGCAACTATGTTATTTCCCGGCCGTTCTTCCAAATCAACCTCTTGTGAAGATTTGAACCCGAGTGAAGGCCAAGATGATTTTTGCCCTGATAGCCATCTAGGCCCTTTCCACCATAATTCATACTGGGCTAATTGTGCTGGTGTTAGGCCTCGCGTTGCGCAATCTGCTGGGTTATCTTTGCCGGGTATAAAACGCCATGTTCCATTTGGCATTAGATCATGTATAGCTGAAACGCGATTTTGGACAAAGTCCTTCCAGCGAGCAGGATGAGCATTAATCCATGTGAGTGTGACAGAGGAGTCTGACCAACAAGTCACTGTCGCGTCTGTTAACTCAAGCGCTCGTAAAGTATTAGTCGTCAATCTTGCCAGAAGTAGAGCAGCTGTAAGCTCGAGTCGAGGGATGGAGAGTCGCTTTATCGGTGCAATCTTGGTCTTCGAACACACTAGTCGCGACGCGTAGTTGCCATCCTCTTTATGTACTCTTACATAAATCACTGCTGCCATTGCCAGTTGTGAGGCATCCGAAAAACCATGTATTTCAACCGGAAAATTGGAACGAACGCTACCAAGCCATCTAGGTATTGTTAGCTGATTTAGCTGTTGTAATTGCTGTCGAAAATTCTTCCAGCGTTGTTGTAGTTCTGGTGGAAGGGATTCGTCCCAACCTGTCCTTATCAACCAGAGTTCTTGTAGAATGATCTTAGCTCTCACTAGAACTGGTGCGATCAGTCCCAGTGGATCGTACAATCTCGCTATTTCTGAGGAAATTATTCTCTTCGTGAGTTTAGAAGCGTCGCATGTTGTCACAGCTGAGAAATGGAAGGTGTCTTGATCCGGTTTCCACACAAGACCTAAGATCTTGCAGAGCGCAGGCTCGATCTCTACGGTGGAAGGTGATTCGTCACCGGTCTCAGGCAGAACCTCTGGCCGATTGCTGCTCCATTTCTGTAACGGAAACTTGCCTGCTTCGCAGAGTTGAATTAGTTGTCGCACAATTTCCTTCGCTTCTGCAATCGATTCCGCTCCGCCGAAAATGTCATCGACGTATCTTCCTTTTGTCAACGGGACTATCGCTTTGGGATAGCGATGACCTTCATCATTCACCAACTGCTGTATTGTACGTAGCGCAAGAAATGGGGCGCAATTGAGTCCATATGTCACAGTCGTGAGCCGATAGGCGACAGGTTGACCTTCTTCCTCATTCCACATGATCCTCTGCAAGTCCCAGTCATCTTGATGAACTGCAATCTGACGGAACATCTTTATCATATCTGTGGAGAAAAGGATTCTATGCGTACGAGTCCATAGGAGTATCTCTGATATGTCAGTTTGTAGTTTGTTGCCCGCGTGAAGGATGTCGTTAAGAGAGTAACCACTGGTAGTGCGGCTAGATCCGTTAAACACAACCCGTAGTTTTGTGGTGCGGCTATGTTCTCTGAGCACTCCAAGGTGAGGCAGATAATACACAGGAGATTTCTGGCTGTCAGGGATATCAGCTCTCACCATATGACCCATGCTTTTGTACTCTTCAATAAATTCGCTATAGAGTTGTTGAAAGGCAGGATTGGAAGAGAATCTTCTCGATAATCTGTTGAGAGCATTTCCTGCTATTGTCCTTGAATCTCCCAGGAGTGTTGGTGTTAACTTTAGAGGAAGGCGTACTGTGTACCTCCCGAAGGCATCTCTTGAATGTGTAGACAAAAAATGTCGCTCACATTCTTCTTCATCCTGGTTTAGTTTGGAAGTCGTTTTAGTAGGAAGTTCCTCCTGCGTACAAAATCTAGCGATAAGTTCCTGCAGCTCATGATCTAGCGTGCAGTGATGAGCTTGTGCTGGTTGTTTTATTCTGTCCGTTGATACTGTACCGGAGAGAACCCATCCAAATATGGTTTGTTGGGCGATGGGTGTTGACGGTTCGCCTCGGATTAAGCCTGGCAGTATCACCGAACCGTAGTTGTCTGAGCCAATAATGACATGTATAGATCCCGAGTAGGCAAAGTCCGGATCAGCAAGCTGAAGATCGGCTATATGAGGCCAGGACTCAAATTTAGAGTCATATGGCGGTATTTTCGTCGTCAGTCGTGGTAATACGTAAGCATGAACGAAGCAATTTGAAGTTGGGTCGTGAACCGAGTGTAGTCGTATCGAGACTATTCCTTTTGTACGTCCTGAGTACGTGCCACCAATGCCGAGAAGCGGTATTGACGCTGGAGTACGCTTGAGTCGGGCTTTTTGCACTAGTTCTTCCGCAATGAAAGACAATTCTGAGCCTTGATCAATCAATAGGCGCGCTGTTTGGAGTTCACCGTTTTCCTTTTCTAATAAGGCTCGACTTGTTGCCAGCAGTGTAAATCTTCGTGATGAAAGCGCTTCCCCCGTTTGGTGGGCACATACTCTTGAGTGTCACTGATTTGAAATTTGATTCTGCGTTTTTTCTGTTGATTGAGCAGTTTCGTTGCTTGGTTGCATATCCGCAGTATGTTTAGCAGGATATTTATTGTTGGCATCGTGTATCGAAGTGTGATGTTTTTTGCCGCACTTTTGGCATCGCTTTGTGGAACTGCATTTGCTCGCCGTATGGGGACCGAGGCAATTGAAACACCGTCGTTGCTTTACGATAATGTCTCTTCGTTGTTGGAGTGTCTTCGATTGGTAACGATCGCATTTTGCCAAATAGTGCGAAGATGCACATAGCGGGCATGTAGTAGTACCTGTGTTTGAAGAGGACGTTGCTACATGAGCTGCAATCTTCGTGTTCTGGTTACCTAATGAACCGACAGAATGTTTCTTTTGCGAGCCAAAGGTTGAGGTATGCAAATTGAGGTTTTCCATGGCTCGCGTTCTTCCAATAAGGAACTCCTCGAACTGTGTATATGTTGGGTAAGCTGAAGATGATCCGAGCTTCACCTCCCATGCTTCTCGGGTTTCCGGATCGAGCATTCTCACGAGAAGATGTAAGAGCAGTGGATCCCATTGATGCACTGCGCATCCCAATGCACGCATCGCACCCATGGCTTCAGATATAGTAGTCAGCAGAGTTCTCAAACCTTGTGCAGATTTATTTTTGAGCGGCTTCAGGTTTGTGATCCTGTCTAACTGTGTAGATATCAGTAAACGTTTGTTATCATATCTTGAGACGAGCAAAGTCCATGCAATCGTGAAATTTTCACCTGAAACAGGCAAGTTACAAACCAATCGAGCTGCCTCACCGGTGACACACGTTTTTAAGTAATGCATCTTTTCTACGTTTGTTAGGTCTGCGTTGTCACGTATCAGTGCTGCGAATAGGTCGTGAAACGACCTCCATGATTGGTAGTCCCCGGAGAAGCTTGGCAATTTGATTCGAGGCAAAGCGCTACGAGGCATCAATGTAGTGGACGCTCCATGGTCCGAGAATGAAGATCTTGAACGTCGATCTAAGGAGTCGAATTCGTCTCGTTGTGTGAGTAATTTTGCGCGAGAAAACACGTAAAAGGCTTGACAGCGCTCGAATACTTTTTCTCTGATATACGGTTGTTCGCTCAAGCCGTCGTTCTCCGAGAGACATATGCTTTCATGTTCTCCTTGAAATTTCGCCCAGTTGCTTTCGAGCATGTCCAATCTTGATGTAATCAAGTGACGGTTCACACGTGAGGTTTCTGCTTCGTCAAATTCTGCCGCTTCTTGTATTAGGGTGAAGCGGCTCTGCTGTAAAGCAATCCTTGCTATTGTGCTGGACATGTTGAGGAGCATCGAATCCGGCTCGAAGGACCAAAAATGTTATGACAATGACTATTCGGGCTCCGCTGGTCTTATTCGTCTAAATCTAGATGTGAGAAAGCTGTAAGGAATTGCTTTAAATAAATGATTATGTAATTGAGATTAAACACCTTATAATTTCTATGAGTATAACATAGATAACATGTGACATAAAACATACACTTGTTTACATAAAATTAAATGTCTTAAGAATCACATTAACTCGACTTAACCAATATTTACGTGATAATAATATGCGTTATATGTGCTTTTTCAACTTAAATCTTTTATAAAAAAAGGTAATAAAATTAAGGTATAAATCTCTTTAAAATTGCCACGCAAACTTCTTAGCACATAAAGAATAAGAATTTAGTTTAACGCAGCATAATAACTCAAAGTTTCTTTCTGCGTAGTCAGATAATATTAATTAGAAATATCTAATAAACTTTATAGGAACGGACGATGATGTACATACATCTATCTACTAATTTGCATTGAAATATAATGCATGCTTTCTATAATTATCAAAAATATAATTTCATTGTTATGGCACATTTTCTTTACGTCAAATAGATAAAGCTATAAACAGAAAATAAAATAAGTTATTTGTACTGTAAAGAGAGAGTATTAGAGCAATATCACCGTTAAATTGTTTGAGCATGATAAATCTTTTGTCACGCACACCTCTCCCCGTGGGTGGGGGTCAACGGCCAAATGTGATAGATCTTTTGTCACGCACACCTCTCCCCGTGGGTGGGGGTCAACGGCCAAATGTGACGTCAGTATTATTAGTCGAACTAGGACTATTACCTTTAGAATATTGCACAGAAATGTCTGCTGATTCCAACACTTCCAACACCTCGCCCTGACGTGAGGGGTCGTCGGCAGAGACTGAGAGAAGTAGAGTCGAATTGAGACTCGTCACCTTACGGCTGGAAAGGGGAGACTGAATTCGTTCTAGGAGAGTTTTAACACTCTCCCTCACCTTGCGGCTAGATTTTTCACGATTGCCTGATCTCTGAGTCGAGAGGCTGCACACACTTGTCCCCAATCGGACGAAGCTTAGATGATTTCTCGAAATCGCTAGATTATACGCAGTACTTGCACCGTGAGAAACGTGTCGCACATGTCACATAACCAAAATGGCGAGACAACGTGCAGAGAGCCAAGGACGTCCCCGATCGGGGATCACGTGATCTCCTCGAGCGCTCTCTATACTGGCGTCCCGTCGGTAACTCAGGTTGTTTCCTCAACAAATATAATAAATTAAACAAAAAAGGCTCTGATACAAAACGCAAATTCAAGTATAGGAAAGGCAAATAAGAGCCAGGCGCAGAAATAAAACGCAAAGATTTTGTTAAATAAAAACAAAATTCTTTAATCTCTTATTGTTACAAATTCTGAACGTTTCGGTCCTTCTTTGGGATCATCTTCAGCAGATTACATTAAATCAATGACCGAAACGTTCAGAATTTGTAACAATAAGAGATTAAAGAATTTTGTTTTTATTTAACAAAATTTTTGCGTTTTATTTCTGCGCCTGGCTCTTATTTGCCTTTCCTATACTTGAATTTGCGTAATATAATAAAGTTTAATTTTTAAAAAACTCCAGTATATGTTTTTATACAAAGATTATAATTTTTGATATTTCTGTAAAAAGACACAATTTGTAAAGAACATGCATTATACAAATATTTATATATAATTATTATATACATATACAAGATATTTCAAAAGGAATAATCATCATACATAATTTTAAACAAAAAAGCTTATATAAACGTGTTTATATAAACTTTTTTGTTTAAAATAATATGTACAATCATGTTCTAGAATACTGATGACTGATGACCCATTCCTTTTGAAACACTTTGCATATATAATTATTATAACATCTATGATTAATTGCAATATTTTTCTAGTTATAAACGAGTTGTATATTTTATTTATTTATTAATAATTAGAGGGACTATATTGTATGTACGTAAATGCTGTGTTATTCTATTGATGAAACATATATATACACGAAAAATCCGAAATTTTATAAACATATACCTCGCATCGTGTTCGGCGCGCCTTACGCCAGCCCGATGCTGCGTATGGGAACCATCTGATGATGTTTCGTGATGATGCTGCTGCTGTTGTTGTTGCTGCTGTTCATGTTGCACTTCATCAGCAATGGATCTAACAAAAAAAAAAAAAAAAAAATATATATATATATATAAATGTAATATGTATTTGTGTGTGTGTAACTTTAATATACAAATAATATTTTAAATATATATATATATAGTTATACATATGTTATAGAACAATATATACCTTTCTTCATCATCTGCTTCGTCATCACCACTATAATCATTTAACAAATCTTCTAATTTTTTCTTTCTTTTTTTAATTTTTTCCTCTTTTTGTAATAATTCTTCTAATTTTCTCTTTGCCTCTATTTTGTCCATTCTGTAATAGAAAAACCTATTACGTTTGTGCAAATATTTAATGTTTTATATGTATGTATATACATACATCCCAGCAAACACAATTAAAATAAAAGTAATATATTGTATAACATCAATACAATGTTCTACGTATAAGGCATGTTGCATTTGCACGTACATTACAATTAAATTGCCGATTAAGTATATAAAATATATTGATGTTATTCTTCTTAATTGTGTCTACTAGAATATATAATATATAATATACGGGTGTTTCACCAAAAGTGGCCACCCCCTTTTGTCTTTTAAACTAAAAGAGTTTTAGACCATAACAAATATACATTATAAAAAAATTATGCATACCTCTCCCCGTTCGTTAACACAGATAGTTTTTGTAAGCAACCATTATGCTCACAATAGAGTTCACTTTTGAACCATTTAATTTAATATATATTTGTTATGGTCTAATTTTTTTAATTTAAAAGATAAAAGGGGATGGCCACTTTTGATGGGACACCCTGTATATAGAGATTCTTCACACATACGCACGCATGCCCGCGCGCGCGCGCACACACACACACACACACACACGCGCGCGCGCGTAAATAGAAATATAGTATTAATTATAATTACTATATACTTACTTAACTTATTCTAATCAATCTTGTGAATGCAAACTTCTGCCGGCTGCGAACTGTTTCACAGTCTCGAATAAACTGCCAAGCGGAGTACCAGATCATACTATACACTTTTATATGATATATATATTTTACAAGTTTTTTTTCTCTGATTTTTGAAGAGCAAGAACATATGAGCAACATGATCTATCATCAAAGAGTTCCGAAATTCTGTCGAAGATGATTCGTGAGCTTGCTTATCTTTCCGAATCGTTTGTGACTTGCCGCGAATATGAAAGGAAGATATCAAAGAATTCCGAAATTTCTTACACACAATGGGGATTTTTTCTCATCCATATAATAATTCGCAATTGAGTATATGTGTTAACATTTAATAAAATAAAAATTAAAATTAAAGAAAAAAATAATTTTTCAACACAAAAATATATTATTAATTTATTATAAAACATATACGCGTGGTAGTATTTCTCGTATAAAAATAACTATCGAACAAATTAAATTAAAATTATAAAAAAAATTAAAAATTAATTAAATGACTTAAAGGAGATGGCACGAACTGCGAAATGCCAAATGGAATGAGCCATAGTTCATTCGAAAGGGGAGGTTGAGTACATAAAAACTCTAAAGGGGTTTGAGTGAATGGGCCTTAGTTTCGGAGAAATTTGCAGGTAAATTTGGGCATGCGGCCCGCTGTACGTTAAGTACTGTACGTAGCGACGGATTTTTCGAAGTTCCATGGCAGCGGACACTAAGGCGCGCGTGTATACTTTTGCATTTGCGACCGATAGAGTTCGAGTCCCGGAGTGCCAACTTTTTTTTTTATAATACGGTATTTTACAATTTAATTTTTGTTATTCTTTATAAAAGAAATACAATATTAACAATCATGCAATATTTATTATATATATAATACACTAATCTTAAAATATTTAAGGAATGACTTGGACGGGAAAATATATAATAATACATTTTATTAGAAACAGACTCAATAAATTGTTAGGTCAGGTTTATTTATTTATAACATCATGCAATTCTGTTCTTTCCGAATTACGCGAACGCTACGCGTAAAAGGCGAAACCTCGTGCCTGCCGCCGCACGAGTCCACGAGACGCTCATCGTTGGTGAGACAAAGCCAGAGCGATGGATTGTTGGTCCTTGTCTGACTCATCTGTTTGGTTCTCAACTCGGTTCTTATCTGAGTAGTTCGGATATGAACCATATCACGGATTCGAACCATATTCTATATTTTTTACCGAGCGTTACGACGTAGTTCATGTCCACTTTGTCAGGGGGCGCATCAGTACACGCGTCCGCTAAATCGCGGTGGCCGCTCTCAGGTTTCTCTCTGGTGAAACTGTGAAACGGGTCCCTAAAAGCTAAAAATATTGAATATGGCGAAGTATGACCGGCCGGCGACAGCACGTGCACATGTGGAAAAAATGTTTACCTATGTTAAATTCGATGATGGTGTGAAAGCTATTATTAACACGGACGATATAGTGGATTTTGACGTTCAAAACGTACAATTTGATAAAAAATATCAAGTAAAGTGGGACGACGGACACTTCTATTATGGCATACTAGGAAAAATGCAACAAAAAATAATTTTTTAATTTATTTATGTTGCTATATACATATATATAGCAATATAAATAAATAATTAATAACACTGTTTTTTAGGTTAATATATATATATATATATATATATATATATATGTATGTCAAGAAATGAAAGATTGGTAGTTGTCGGGACAATTTTTGGCGTGAATCGGCAGTTTCGAGGACTTTTGGTGTTTTTCAGGTCGGTCCTGAAAGCTGTATATGTTTATCGGCAGTTTTAAGGACTGTTCTGAAAACTACCAATCTTTCATTTCTTTATATAAAGTCCTTAAAAGTACCAATAAATACAAAATTTTTATACTAAATATATACAACTGTTATTATTTGCAAGGTAAGCTTTATATATCCTGTATATATTTATGAATAATTTAGTTACAATACTAACTACTTCGTAAACCTTATATAAAGTGAATATATAGTCTTTTAGTACATCAAATATGCTAAGTTCTTATAACTGCCGTTGGACATGTTTGCAAACATAAATAAATGATTAAGGGAAAATTACAATTTTAGTTTGTTTTTTCAAAAAAGAATAATTAAGAATATTTTAAAATAGGATCAATATTTAGACATTTTGATATTTCCTTGTTGAAAATTAAGTGACCTGTAAACTGCTATTTTACTGCTATATATAAACTTCTTATGAACTACTAAAATCTCATTAATCTGTCGATCTGGAAAAATTGTAAGTTGATTGGCTACCGCATTATTTTTGTCGTGTGGCAAGCGTTGTCGCGTCATGTGTGCAGAAGCTATCATATGAATAAAAACAGAAGTGAATTATTTTCTTGAAGTTTTGGTAACATGCGAGTCTTGAATTTATAGTTTTCAGATTTATATATAAGATAAAATGGCAGTTTTCACATTTATATATAATAGTAAAATGGCAGTTTTCAGACCGTTGAATTTTCGTTAATAGAAGACCAAAATTAATGAGTCTTCTTAAATAATTACATTAATAGATATGTGCCCATCATAAAAAACAATGACTTTCGTAATTTTGTAAAATAAAATTTATTTCCTATGAATTCTTCATTCAGACCCGATTTCGTTCTGTATATTGACAAAATCCGATGAACATTGTGGATTATGTTAATCCGATAGTGCGCCAAATACTGATAATAAAATATAAAGCTAAACGTGTAGCATGAACTTCATTAAGTATTGAAATTACGTCTAGAAAGCCGAAAGTATTAAAGTTCATGCTCAAATGGCAGTTTTCATATTTATATATAATAGTAAAATGGTAGTTTTCACATTTATATATAATAGTAAAATGGCAGTTTTCAGACCGTTGAATTTTCGTTAATAGAAGACCAACATTATTGAGTCTTTTTAAATAATTACATTAATAGATATTTGCCCATCATAAAAAACAATGACTTTCGTAATTTTGTAAAATAAAATTCATTTCCCATGAATTCTTTATTCAGACCCGATTTCGTTCTGCAGATTGACAAAATCCGATGAGCACAGTTAACATTGTGGATTATGTTAATCCGATAGTGCGCCAAATACTGATAATAAAATATAAAGCTAAACGTGTAGCATGAACTTCATTAAGTATTAAAATTACGTCTAGAAAGCCGAAAGTATTAAAGTTCTTGCTCAAATGGCAGTTTTCAGATTTATATACAGGGTGATTCGAAACAACCGTTTGTCCTTAAAATGTCGTATTCCTGAATGAATTCTGAGACGATTTTTCCTTTGCCAAAATTTTATCCGAAGCTTAGTTTTCAAATTATAAAAGGAAAAATTTAGCGAATTACGGCACGGGTAAGGCCGGTAGGCAGGAGCGGCGCAACTCATCCGACGCGGGCGATTACGCGAAGCGCTCGTTGCGATCAGCTGTTATCTACACGCGATGTGTGTGTGTATGTGTGTGTGTGTACATACACCCTCTTTCTCTCTATCTCTCTCTCTCTCTCTCTTACTTATTCTTACCTTATAGAGATGTCTTCTGATGAATAATTGTACGACTGGAATGGATCACAACGTTGACGTTGACACAGACGTTGACACACCGTGACACATCGAATAATAAACGATTCTTTTTTTATAAATTGTATTATCGACACTTTGATGAATACACTCACGCAATCAGAGAGAATTTTCTCTTAGAATTTACCCTGAGAATCATGATAATCATGGGACAATATGGTATGGAAAGAATTTTTTGAAAATTTCTCTGATTAATATTTATCACATTAAAAATAATAATATCTATCACAATAAAATATAAAATATGTTTGATTAATTTTACTATGCAGTTTAGTAAAATGAATCAAACATATTTTATATTTTATTATGATAGATATTATTATTTTTAATGTGATAAATATTAATCAGAGAAATTTTCATAAAATTTTTTCCATACCATATTGTCTCACGATTACCATTATTTTTAGTGTAAATTCTAAGAGAAAATTCTCTCAGACTTGATCAAATATTATTTATTAATCTATCACAACACTCAATCACAATTCGCGGTTACTACCGATTAATTATTAAAAATTACTTTTAAAAAACGCGTTAAATGTACATTACTCGTCGCGGACAACAATACAGTCTACGACAACAGACTGCGGCGACGCCGACGCGACGATAATAATCGCGCGGCGTTGCCGAACGTGATTGACGCGAGATCCGCGAAACGCTACCGTGTCTTGTGATTAATCGAAGCCTTTGTATTATGAATGCTCTAATTTAGAAAATGTATAACAAAGTTATTAAAAAAAAAGTATTATAACGTATTATAATATGTTATAATACTTTTTTTTTAAATAACAACATTATACGTTTTGCTTTTTCTTTTCTCAGCGAGACGTGAGAAAAATAATTATTTTATGTTTTTTTATTGTTTTGCGAACAAGATGTTCCACGTATAAATATGTTGGTCGCTCTGAAAAGAGCGGATTGGTTTTGGTCGCTCTGAAAAGAGCGGATTGACTTTGGTCGCTCTGAAAAGAGCGGATTAATTTATATCTTTAAAAAATTTATAATAGGTGCTCAAAATGAGCACCATCCATCCTTATGCAAGCTCTCATGCGTTTAAGTAAATTTAATTGGACGTTCTCCATTACTTCCTCTTCGATATTCCAAATTGCATATCGCAATCTGGTTTCCAAGTCGTCGACGTCCTCGGGAAGCGTCTTCGGGAAACGATCTACTTTTCTCAGAAAATTTTCGCAAAACGTTCGTCTTGCATGATAATCTTCTGGTCGTAAATGTTGCACGCGTGTGTAATGAAATGCGTGCAACTTTTTTTCTTGTTTGGTTGGAAGGACACTGCCAGTCTCGTTTTGTCTCTGAGTTCTTCGTATGACGGGAGCAGATGGATGATTGATTGCATTATCGATCTGCATCTTATATTTATACGATTCGCGGGAGGCCGCTGTCGCGGGTGTCGCGTGCCGCTATTCGACGCGGAAGGCGTGGAGGGGGAAATCGCGACACCCCGCGGATTGTATAAATAAAATGAAGATTGATAATGCAATCAATAATCCTTCGATTATTACAAGCGTTAAGAGGACGATATGGCAGCGTACACAAACGAAGAATACTACGATATGCTAATGGCACTTGGCGAGTGTCACGGGCAGTATCACGTAGCTGCAAGACGATACGCCGAATTATATCCAAATCGAGCAAGACATCCGTCAGCTCCTGTCATACTACGAGCAGCTCAGAGACTATACGAGACTGGCAATGTCCTTCCGAATAAACACGAAACAGGAAGAAATCGTGATGCAAGAAATTTGCGAAACACGGAGCAAATTGTACGTGCTTTCGAGCAAAATCCGGAAACAAGTATTCGGGTGGTTGCTCGAGAACACAACTTATCGTACTCAACAGTACAAAGAACGCTTAAAGAAGAAAAGTTGCACGCATTTCATTATACACGCGTGCAACATTTACGAGCAGAAGATTATCAGGCAAGACGAACATTTTGCGAAAATTTTCTGAGAAAAGTGGATCGAGATCCCAGATTTTCATCCCGTGTGATATTCAGTGATGAATCATTATTCACACAAGAAGGGATTTTTAACTCGCACAATATGCATTATTGGAGCGAAGAAAATCCCAGAGTAACGCGGCTCAAAAATTTCCAAGTACGTTGGAAAATAAATATCTGGGCTGGAATAATGGGTACCCAAATACTTGGGCCCGTTATTCTACCAGATATTTTAACTGGCCAGACGTACGTGGAATTTTTGAGAGAAAATCTGCCAGACTTTTTAGAAGAAGTGCCACTATTTGAAAGAAATAAAATGTTCTTTCAACAAGACGGTGCTGGACCACACAACGCCAGGATTGTAACAAACTACTTGAACGAGCAGTTTCCTGGACGTTGGATGGGTCGGTATGGCCCGATACGTTAGCCCGCAAGATCCCCGGATCTTAATCCTCTTGATTTCTTTTTATGGGGATACTGTAAAGAATCAATCTACAAAACGCTTCCCGAGGACGTCGACGACTTGGAAACCAGATTGCGATATGCAATTTGGAATATCGAAGAGGAAGTAATGGAGAACGTCCAATTAAATTTACTTAAACTCATGAGAGCTTGCATAAGGATGGATGGTGCTCATTTTGAGCACCTATTATAAATTTTTTAAAGATATAAATTAATCCGCTCTTTTCAGAGCGACCAAAGTCAATCCGCTCTTTTCAGAGCGACCAAAACCAATCCGCTCTTTTCAGAGCGACCAACATATTTATACGTGGAACATCTTGTTCGCAAAACAATAAAAAAACATAAAATAATTATTTTTCTCACGTCTCGCTGAGAAAAGAAAAAGCAAAACGTATAATGTTAAGTTATTTAAAAAAAAAGTATTATAACATATTATAATACGTTATAATACTTTTTTTTTTAATAACTTTGTTATACATTTTCTAAATTAGCGTATTCATAATACAAAGGCTTCGATTAATCACAAGACACGGTAGCGTCTCGCGGATCTCGCGTCAATCACGTTCGGCAACGCCGCGCGATTATTATCGTCGCGTCGGCGTCGCCGCAGTCTGTTGTCGTAGACTGTATTGTTGTCCGCGACGAGTAATGTACATTTAACGCGTTTTTTAAAAGTAATTTTTAATAATTAATCGGTAGTAACCGCGAATTGTGATTGAGTGTTGTGATAGATTAATAAATAATATTTGATCAAGTCTGAGAGAATTTTCTCTTAGAATTTACACTAAAAATAATGGTAATCGTGAGACAATATGGTATGGAAAAAATTTTATGAAAATTTCTCTGATTAATATTTATCACATTAAAAATAATAATATCTATCATAATAAAATATAAAATATGTTTGATTCATTTTACTAAACTGCATAGTAAAATTAATCAAACATATTTTATATTTTATTGTGATAGATATTATTATTTTTAATGTGATAAATATTAATCAGAGAAATTTTCAAAAAATTCTTTCCATACCATATTGTCCCATGATTATCATGATTCTCAGGGTAAATTCTAAGAGAAAATTCTCTCTGATTGCGTGAGTGTATTCATCAAAGTGTCGATAATACAATTTATAAAAAAAGAATCGTTTATTATTCGATGTGTCACGGTGTGTCAACGTCTGTGTCAACGTCAACGTTGTGATCCATTCCAGTCGTACAATTATTCATCAGAAGACATCTCTATAAGGTAAGAATAAGTAAGAGAGAGAGAGAGAGAGATAGAGAGAAAGAGGGTGTATGTACACACGCACACACACACACACACACATCGCGTGTAGATAACAGCTGATCGCAACGAGCGCCTCGCGTAATCGCCCGCGTCGGATGAGTTGCGCCGCTCCTGCCTACCGAGCGTACCCGTGCCGTAATTCGCTAACTATTTCCTTTTATAACTTAAAAACTAAGCTTCGAATAAAATTTTGGCAAAGGAAAAATCGTCTCAGAATTCATTCAGGAATACGACATTTTAAGGACAAACGGTTGTTTCGAATCACCCTGTATAATAGTAAAATGGCAGTTTTCAGATTTATATATAATATAAGTAAAATGGCAGTTTCCAGATCTATATATTACTGCGAAATGGCAGTTTTCAGATAATTTAATTTTAATCTTCCTTGAACCATTTTTTGTTTTTTTAACAGTTTTTATAAGAATTTAATAGTTTTGTTTTCAATGTCATATTTAAAATTATGAGACCTGCAATCTGCTCTAACATATAATATAATTTTGAAGAAGTGGTTGGTTTCAGAACCTGCATTTTTATTCAAAATTTTACCCTGCTTCTACTTAATACTGGATTTTAGTACTTTATTACACTTAGGATTAACATAATTTTTCATATAATATTAAAAAATTTTTGGTAAAATAAATTATTTTTGTTTTTTATTAAAAAAATGAATAGTCTGTAAACTGCCTTTTCTATAAAGAATAATTCGGTTAAAAGGTAGAATTGAGGACTTGCGAAAAAATTGTATATAATTTTGATAATTTTCTTTTTTACAACACAAAAATAATGAAAAACTACTAGTAAGTGTAAAATCTATAAAATACAAGCATTAAATAAAATGATATATGTCGCTTTAGTTAAATAAATAGTTGACCTGGTAAGTGCCAATCCGTATAAATTTTAAAATATTGCCAAAATTACTGCCTTTTTTTGACGAAAAAGTATTCCAGACAGAATTTACTACGCTATTATCCACAAATATCATGTTTTTAGAAAACGTCCTGAAAACTGCCTTTGGACGTACATATATATATATATATATATATATATATATATATATATATATATATACATATATGTGTATATATACATATATAAGAATGTTAATTTACATATAAATATATAACTCAAACACTCTCTTATATATATAAATATGTATACCAACTTATTATCTATTTTAACTATAAATAATATTTTTTAATATATATAATAATTTTATTATAGCTATAAATATAAAATATTTTATAAATATAACATTATAATAAATAAATGAATAAATGAAAAAACAATTATTATTGATATGAAAATTATATGAAAAATATTTATAGTTATAATAGATAATAGGTAGTTATATATAAGTTATTGATATATGTAAAAGAATATTTGAGTTAAATATTTTTATATATAAAAGTTAATATTCTTTCTTATATATGTATGTATACATATATGTGTATATATACATATATAAGAATGTTAATTTACATACAAATATATAACTCAAACACTCTCCTACATATATGTATAAATATGTATACCAACTTATTATCTATTTTAACTATAAATAATATTTTTTAATATATATAATAATTGTACTATAGCTATAAATATAAAACATTTTATAAATATAACATTATAATAAATAAATGAATAAATGAAAAAAAAATGAATATATATTGCGACGCCGTTGCCAATCTCGGAAACGCCGATTCCGAGGGAACAGCGTGCAATGGTGTATAAATCGGTAGCAAATCGGAAAAATCGGTAAACGGTAATCCGGCGGGATCTCGGTATCCAAAATAACGAGATCGATATTAGTTATTGGGCGCCAGGCGCGATTCCTCGCACCACGGTAACGATATTATAATAGCGATACGGGATACGAGTCCGGCAGCTCCGTATATGGTAGAGGGGCGGTTCTTGGGGGAAATAGCTATACCGGAGAGAACGGTGAGAGAGATCGGGGAGAGAATTAAGACAGAGGTTTCACAAAAATTAACAATGTATATTTAAACCTAGCAAAAATGAATATTACATGAATAGTATAGAACAAGGACAATTTACACACGAGTATACTTAAATATACATGACAACGAGATTTTACAGACACTTAGATATTTTAACGATAATACAATAGGTAATTCGGTCGGGAAACGACACCCGGTACGTAATCGCTATGTTATACAAAATGTGGCGAATAAATACACGGAATTCTTACTTCTCGCGAACTATCTCAGAGCTGACTGTTTCGAATATGCCCCGATAATCTTACGTCCTAATCACCTTAAATAATCGGAAAAGAAACGAAAACTTGATCGACAAGAACGTTGATATTGCTACTTGCGTCTCGAGAGTCCTTCGCTCCCGGCGCGAAGGTCGCGTAAATCAGATATAAACAAAATCGGTACCTCGACTCTATCGGAATCCTAGACGGTAATTTCGTGAAAGGTACGACTCTCGCAGAGTTGCTATTGATTCGGTAACGCTAACTCGCAGAGAACGACTCACGCAAATTCCCCCCTTAAGTCCCGTGATTTTAATCTGAATAATTAGAGATAACTCTCACGCTAGTTAATTTTATTATACGGCACGATACAGTACGGTACGAGACGGTAGTACAAATTTTAGTAACTACGACTGTCGGTGGCAACTTCCCTGAAAGGGACACCCTCGCGGTACCCGGTGTAAGCTGGCCTCCCGGTATCGATAATTACGGAACGATAATGCTCCCAAACGAAATCGGTAATGGAAAATATCTCGTTAATGAGATGCAACGGTATTCCCGGTATGAATGTAAACTCGACGCCAGCCTGCACCGGAACTTATTTCTAATTTCTACCTGAGCGGCGGCTTACAATATTCGCAGCGCAGTCGTCAGCTGGTCGGAAGGCTTCGGTGTTCGTCCTCACCGTAGTATCGCTCGCCGAACAGTGTCTCTCTTCGAGAGAGTCTCCCGGTCCTTCGAGTCCCGCGCCGATTTCCCACGCATCCTGTCGATATTCAACCGCCGAGGGGGTGTGGATCCACCCATTGATTGCCCGTCTTTCCACGCGTCATCGCCGTGGATTCCGGGGGTACTATATGTCGTCACCGTTCGGTATCCTTGTGGTTGTATAGTGGTGTACGACGGATATGGCTGTTTCAGGTGTCGGAACTGGCCGGGCCTTACTCCAGTTCCTCCTGATGTGGCGTTTAGCCGTATGCGGGGCCCTCCACCCATTCTGCAGCATGAGGGGGCTCGTCGGTATCCTTTGTACTATCCTCGGCGGTATCTATAAAAAATGTGTATTAGAGATCGGACTTTAAGGCGGCGGTAATGACGGGAACTCGATACGTGACCTGGGAGTTGGAGGCGTCTTCATCGGTATCCTTCCAAGGCGGTATCTTCTCTGGATTTCTTGAGTCCTGTTTCACAATTCTTTAAGGTCACCTCCCACTCAGGCAGTCGTCTCGAGACCCCTTAAAAGCTGGTCTAAGAATATCGGTAGGTATCGCGGAAAGAAATATAATCGGTTTCGAGGTCGCCTCCTCTCAGGTGTGAGAGACGACCCCCGAAGCGTTTTCCTTGCCCCCCCCCTCGGTCGAGCCGTAGCCCTTGTGACGACGCTCCCGAGGCGTCACGTCACAATATATTTCATAATGTTGAAATAAAAGTCCGGTGAGAATTCTGGTGGTTGGAGTGAGGCGGAGATATGGGCAGAAACCACAAAAATAAAAGTCGATGTTTCACTTAAAAAATATAAGTCTAATTTATTATAATAATGTAAGGCAAAAATAATACTGGCCTTCTGCCAATTAAGAAAACGATAAAATAAACAAAAGGAGAAAATAAATGTCTTTGGTCTTAATGACGAGAAAATGTGTAAGGAGAAGTTCGAAGGGTATCGCGACACGTGGCCGACCGATGAAAGCGGTAATGGCCGCACTGATTCTTATGTCGCACTTTGTCTGTTCATGAGATTCACTGTTCGTAGTAGTCCTTAGTAGAGATGAGAGAGCCGATAACCGTTCCTTGGTGATAGAGAGAGTCCGAGAGATTGCATTGATCCATTGTAGAGTTCCTGATATTCACCTTTTGATCCGTTTCACTTTCTTGTTCACACGTGTGTAGCTGCGAGAGAACCGCTCGTTGTTGCCAGAAACGAAGTACTGCCCGATGATAGCGAGATCCTTCACGAGGCGACATGTCCGCACGATGAATATTGATGTGTTGCTCCTTGATTGGCCTAGTTACCTCAATGAGATATGTAGCTCGTGATTTATGGGTCACGGCCGGGGGAAAGGGGAGAAAGAATGCGTGAGAAGGCAGTACAGTTCATAGGGAGAGAGAAAGAGAGATCGAGTGAGAGCGAGTGAGTGGGAGTGAGAACGAACAAGGAAGAGGTCGTTTAGGAGTGTAGAGATTTTCCAAACATTCTGCCCGCCTTCGGCAGCAGCGTTGCCGAATGACCTTGAGGTGAGAATTATGGTGAGCTAGTTGGTGATGAGAGCTCCGGAGAAGTCGTTGAGTGATCCGATGGTACTGGTAACAGTGCTAACTTCGTGATAGGCCGCTTGAGTTCTGTTGTTGCCGTCTTGAGAGTGACTACCCTGCAGAGTCCGTCCGCTCCTAGATGAAGAGTCGTTCCCCGTGCGAGAGACCATTTTGATGGTGGAAACCGTTTGTCCATAATGAGTATTAATGATCTGACCTGAATTTTGATTTAATGGGTGATGCCACTTAGAGATTGCAAGGTGTCGTTGAAGATCTTCAGAGGACCGCCGTGACCAGAAGTATTGAAGCCGTTGCTATATGAGTTGCCAACGAGAAAGTCTTGAGGTGGGCACCGTTGAGAGAGAAGGTTCCGGGAGTGCAGCTAGAGCTTCGCCGATAGGAAAATTCCCCGGTGTGAGAGCCGCCAAATCTTCAGAGTCGTCTGAGAGGACACAGAGGTCTAGAGTTGAGAACCGCCTCGATCTGAACTTGAAGAGTTGTAAGTTCTTCATAGTTCGATATAGTTTCATTGTTAGTCCGTCCTTGATCAGTAGATGAGAGAGAGTATCGAATTCCTTGGACCCTGAAGTGAATAGTCGCCTTTGATTGACATCTGCCCCGATGAAATTGGTACCACAATCACTGAGAAGAGTTTGGCAGATGCCCCGCCGTCCTGTTAACCGCCGATACGCTGCTATGAACCTTTCCGCTTGATAGTCCGTAACTGCCTCAAGATGTACTGCCGATGCTGAGAAGCAACCGAATATCGCGAGCCAGCCCTTGTGGCACTTAGCCCCTCGTCCGCGCCATGTATTGAGGGTGAAATGCGAGATGGAGGCAGTTGTCCCTTGAGTTGTTGTGCCCTGATGCCTTGTTGTCGAGCACACCGAACGCAGCGAAGAATGTGAGATCTGTCTCGGACCATCTGTTTTCTTATCTCATGTACTGAGTAAGCGTTCGAGCTAATTCTTATGTCATACATCCCCTACTCTTTTTAACGTCAGCGGGTCTGTCTCCGCGATGTTCATCATAAAGTTTTTAGCGTTTGACGTGTTAGCATCTTAAACAGTTTAAAATGGAATTTATTGGAGAGAGAGTGCGCCATGACAATCGACCCAGGTGGGTCGATATAATATTCCGTGACGATCGACCCATGTATCATGACTTATGGTACGAGTCGGAGCGTGAGGTGGTGGCTGCGAGGTGGGTGCGGATAGGTCGGAAGTATGACCGATACTATAATGACCTGCTGTGGGGCGACATAGAGGAAGAGGTCCCTGACGGCGAATGGGATGATGTGTGCTGCCTTTGCCAGTTGTTCGGGGAAGAACCTTATCCTCCCGAACATGTTCTGGAGCCATTATGGGCCTAGTAAGTATTTCTTTTCAATTATAAATTATTAAAATAATAAATTGATTAATAAAATAAATAATAATATATTTAATAAAAATGGTCGATCGTCACGGAATATCATATCGACCCATGTGTTTCGATCATCATGACGCAGCCATCAATATATTTTATATGTATATAATATTTTAAATTTTAAATTCACACACACACATTTTGTAAATACACACATACACATACTCATTTTATAAATAAACATTATTTTAAATATTAAAAAAATGTATTTATTTTAGAATAAGTCCTCTCCCCTTCCTCCTATTAAAAATATTAATTAAAAATTACTATAAATATTATTAAAAAAAGTTTCTCTTACGAACGCCTCTCTCTTTGCGTTCTCGTTCGCTGCATCAGCTCTCGCGCTCTCCATCGCCTCATCATCTCGCGACCGCTATCTCTCTCGCTCTTGCGATATCTCTCTCGCGTGCGCCTCGCGCTCTCCTTCGCGTCATCTCGCTACCTAACCATCTCGCACTATCTCTCTCGCTCTTGCATATACGTCTCGCTTGCGTCATCTCTCTCACGTGTGCCTCGCGCTCTCCTTCGCGTTCCTCTCTCCCCGCGGACCCCTCACCCATAAAGCTTCACGCGGTCTTTCGCGGTTCCTCTCTCCCCGCGGACCCCTCGCGGATCCTAAAATCGCGGACGCTCCCCCCTCCCCGCGGACCCCTCGCAGACCCGGCTCCAAAATCGCGGACGCTTTCCCCTCCCCGCGGACCCCTCGCGGACCCGGTACCAAAATCGCGGACGCTTCCCCTTCCCCGCGGACCCTCGCGTTACATCGCGGTACATCGCGGACGCCTCCCGCGTGACGTCATTCCCCCTCCCCGCGTGACGTCATTCTCCCTCCCGCGTGACGTCATTCCCCGCGGCTGCGGAACCTAACCTAAACTGCGTTAGAACCTGCCTAGTATCACTACTGGCGGCAAACGATCACTATCGTCCAAAAATCCGGATATTGAAAATCTATTAATAGATTTTGTCGAATGGTACTCAAGATGGTCTAAGTCAGCAAAAAGCATAAGTCAAGTTCCTTGTTTTAGAGGTTTTGCTGTGACAGTAAGAGCTATTCTTGAAACTTATAAAACACTCTCAATGCGATATGATGGGTTTGAACTTGCAACAGGATTATGCAACCAAGACTCAGTGGAACATTTATTTTCGAAACTGAGACAACGCGGAGGATTTAATCATAATCCAACTGCAAAAAATGATCCGATTGTCTATTAGACACATACTTTCTACAGGATATATACAAACTAGTGACAAAAGCAACACTCAATGCCCAGAAAGTGAAGCTCTTATAAATGAACCAAGTCGACTTGTAAAAAGGATTGAAAATATGAATATGAACAATGATGTAATAGAATATGATGAATTTGAAGACGAAATGCTTTTGCAAAATGACAATATTCTTCTCGAAGAATTTAACATCGAAGAAATTGAAAATGTTAACCCGCTGAAATGTTAAACAACTATTTAAAACTTAAAAAAGCCTTTATCAAATACAACACGCCACTTCCAAGTAGCGCATCAGTGGAACGATTATTTAGTTGTGGTGGTTTCGTACTTACACCACAAAGAGGTCATCTTAATGATGACACAATGGAACAGCAACTTCTTCTCAAAGTTAATAAACATATTCGCTGAGATGCAAAAATTTGTATCTGAAAGATAATATAGTCTAAGATATTTTTGCTTTTATATGAATTATTATCTCAGTTATTATATAAATTACAAAAAATATATTTGAGAGAGAGTTTAATATATTCTATTCCTTATATTTTAATAATAAAATTTTTGTTTTGTTTCAGAATTATATTAAAACGGGGAATTTAGTCCTCTTCGATGTTCGTGCAAATACAATATAAATATTACACAATCATGGGCATCCGCAGGATTTTTTCCAGGAGAGGGCATAATAAACATTTTTTTGTTTCTTATTTTTTGTTCTTTCTCAATTTCTTAAAATTTACATTTTTATTATTTTGTTATTTTTATTCTTTTATATTAAATATGCAAAAATGCCAGTGATTATTTAAAAAAAGAAAATCCTTAATTTTAATTTTTTATTGATTCCAGGGGGGGGAGGCAAATGCCCCCTTTTGCCACTCTCCGCGGAGACGCCCATATATACAATATATTATGCAACTTTAATAAAAAATGCATTATATATAATAATGCAGTTAAGTTAATATTAAGATTCAAGTTAATATTAAGATAATTTAGATAATATTATGTTTTAGATAATATTAATATTAAATTAATATATATAATAAATAATAAAGATTACGCGCAATAAATGCAAATGAATAAGTTTAATGTAAAACAACGCTTACTATATAGAGACAAGTTCGAGGTTTTTAATTGTGACATAGATATAAGATATAATTATATTTAATATTGATTATTAAATAATATAATTATATAATTTAATAATAATAAGCTCTAGCATTACAAAAACCGAAAATGTAACGAAAAAGTAACGAATCGTTACTTTTTTATTTATTTATTTATTTATTTATTTATTTATTTAACGGGACTCATCCCTCTAATACAAAAAACAAAATTGAAAATTTTATGTATTAACATCAGTAAAAGACATAATTAAAATAATTATAATAAGAGACAACGCAATATAAGTATTAACAATCAGAAACAAAAAATACGTGATAAATTAGTGAAAACATTTCGATAGAGATCGTTTGAATGAGTAGAGCGAACAGTGAAAGAAATCGACACGATCTGAAAATTTATTCGCCAATATGCTAAGTTTGTTTAGCGGTTTAAATTTACCAAATGAGGTACGATGAAATTCTTCCCCGAAAATTGGACTGATTCTGAGAGGCCTAGCTGGGATACGCAAATTTACTCGTGCCAATAATTCCGAACAACAGATATGGCCGTTGATCAATTTATATAAAAACAGTAAATCTAAAAAAACTCTTCTATCTTCCAATGTGCTTAAATTAAGCTTCTTCAAAATTACATCATACGTATGATCGAAGAAACGCATTGGCCTGTCCGTAAGAAAACTCATCCTGCGGAGAAATCGATGCTGCACTCTTTCAATCAGAATGCAACAACTCTTCCGATACGGATCCCAGACAATCGATGCATATTCCAGCTGAGACCTAACAAGCGTGCAATACAACAATCTTAAAGTAAAAACACTTTTTAAAATACTTGAAAGAGCGCATTATAAAGCCAAGTTTTTTAAACGCCCAACTCGTGATATTTCGAATATGTTTACCAAACGATAAATCCGCGCTAAAAGTGACACCCAAATCTCGTATGTCATCAACAACTGATAGAGTAAACCCATCTATCATGTAGTCGTGCTTATACACTAATCTTTTATGATTAAAACGAACTACATGACATTTAGATAAAGTAAAGTGTAATTTATTCCTATTGCTCCAATGGTCAAGGCGAAGCAAATCTTGCTGTAAAAGATCCGCATCCACAGAGTTATCCACCCGACGAAAAATCTTTAAATCATCAGCATAGAGCAAAAATTTACTATGATAAAATATTTCTCCAATATCATTAATAAATAAATTAAATAGTAACGGGCCTAAATGAGAACCCTGTGGTACGCCTGACGACGCTTTTATAACTCTGGATAGACAATTATTGTACTTAACGGTCTGCAATCTATCAGTTAAATAACTAGTTATCCATTTTAATATGTTACCCCCAATGCCAAAGGCACGCAATTTGCAACGCAGTATAGCATGGTCAACACTATCAAAAGCCTTTTTAAAATCGGTATAAATAGCATCTATCTGGGAGCCATCCTCAATTGTCGCGCTTATAAAATCCTGATACACCAATAAATTCGTAACCGCAGAATGACCAGCAATAAATCCATGCTGCTGCTCAATCACTACATTCTTCAACATTAAAGCAAGTTTATTAGTAATCAAATTCTCAAATATTTTTGGTATAATACTTTGCTTACTTATAGGTCTATAGTTGGAGACTAAAGATCCATCCCCGCTCTTAAAAATCGGAGTAACGATAGATAGCTTCCAGGATTCCGGAAAGATACCGCTTGATAAGGACTTATTAAAAATTATCCACAGAACTCTAGACACGATATAGTTGCATGACTTAAGAAGCACCGATGGGATGCCATCGGCGCCCGGACTGGAATTTATTTGAGTGGAATTAATAAAGTTGAAAATGTCCCCAATGGAAATATCCATGTCCCGTATATTCAAGTCATGCTCATACATCACGTCACAAACTTGACCATTAGAGACGGAATAGACAGATTCGAAATAATCTGCGAAACAATTTGCAATATCCAAGCTATCATCGATACAAGAATCGTTATGGTATATGTATATACGTAGGTGATTTATTGGAGGTCGTCATAGAATTAATAAAATTCCAAAAAATTTTTGGATCTTTGGTGATCGCTGACTCTGAGTTAAGTACGTAACTCTGCAAGCATGTCGATGCAAGTGATTTGCACTGCGCTCTCAGTCTCGAGAAAATCAGATAATCGTAATATTGATTGCTACATTTATAACGGAAATGAGCAGATTTCTTAGCCTTAATAAGAGAGATCAATTCCCCCGAAAACCATGCAGGATGCAGAGACCTGCGAACCGGATATCTAGGCACATAGACAGATGTCGCATACTCATTATGATTATACATCAATTCAACAGCCGCATTTACATCAAGATACCTGAATTCATCATCCCATAAAATACTGCCAAGATAATCATTGATAGCACTGTAATTCGCACGCTTAAAATTCCATCTCCATTCAACTTTAGAAGGTAGAGAAATCTTCATCGGTAACTGAACAGATATCGCAATAGCCGGATGGTATCGGTCGCATTCGCATAAAGGCTCTGTGGCTGTCCGCACCGAAACACTGTGTAAAAAAGAGAAAACTAGGTCCAATGCATTATAATCGACATTTACTATCTTATTATGCTGAAAAAAGTCAAATTCATTGAAGTATTGCATTACAATATTCGCCTGCAAAGACATTCTACTGCAATGTTCAATATCACATTGCAGAAAGTCATTATTATTGTGCCAATGGATTTGAGGCAGATTATAATCACCAATTAAAATCGCTGCATTAAGTGACCCAGCTCTCACCTCTCCCACAGAGAGGCAGTGAGATTCATAAATAGACGGATCCGAGCCCGGCGGTATATAAACAGTACCCACAATTAAGTGTTTATGCTCGAGTCGAATGTCAACAAATATTTGTTCGACCCATGACACCGTTACATTCAAAACACGACAAAACAAAGTATTTCTCACAGCAATCAATACACCCCCTCCCCGCGAGTATTCGCTATTAGAGTTATTTCTATCATTTCGAAAAACGTTAAAATTATCAAAGCCCAATTCCATATCAGATATGCCATCGTTCAGCCACGTCTCGACAAGAATAATAATGTCATAATCATCGGAGACAGATGCAATAGCACAGCGCAGATCACAAAGTTTCGTTCGCAGGCCACGCACATTCTGATAATAGATTAGAGGGAGGCGAGCAGGTTTTTTGAGGATGTATTTACATCAACGATTTTAGGCACACCATTTTTATAACGTATAGTCTTATTATTATCACCCGCATCCTTATACTCTTTTAATTTATCTTGAAGATTTTTAAGATGCTGCCTCTGTTTAAGCGTTTGATCCTGTGAGATTTTGACTGGACCGGAATAACGCGATTTGTTCTCCAAGATCGCAATGGCTTCACGTTTAGCCTGGAAGGTTACTCGCAGCGGTCTCAAATGATCTTGCTTTTTCTTCCCCAGTCTCAAAATACGCGTCACATGAGCATCAGGTTGAATATTCCGGATGATATCATTTACAAGATCAGCATCAGTACAGTTTCCTCCATCCGGCTCATCGAGATTATAGAAGATTAAATTTTTTGATCTCCTCTCCCTGTCCTCAAGTTCTTCGATCAAATCCTCCTCAAGAGATAATGGGGAGACGGCCGACGGCTGAGATTCAGTCAACAGACCTTCGACGTGTTTGACTTTTTCCGCTAGGCACCGTATGTCCTCTTAAATTTATCCATATCTGCTCGATTTTTGAGTAACGGTAACGGTAACGCGTTACTTTTCAAAATAAGTAACGAGTAACGGTAACGAGTTACTTTTTACAAAAAAATAACGGTAATGGTAACGCTTTACTTTTATAGAGTAACGTTCCCAACTCTGGTTTTTCCTACATTAACCTCTAATCTTTTCTTATCCAAATATCCCTCCAGCTTGCCCAACATGTGTATCATTCCCTCCTCGTTGTCTGCTAACAGAACCATGTCGTCCGCATATGCCAGGCAGTAGACTTTTTCATCAACTAGTTTTACTCCCCCCAACCACCTTTTCTTAGCACTTCCTCTACATCTGCTAGCACTAGATTAAACAAAATCGGGCTCATCGGGCACCCCTGTCTCACTCCTTTCGCCGTCCAAAACCCTTTCCCGACCTTACTTTACTCCTTGTTTCTCTATACACTTCTACACCTCAGATCCTCCCTTACTCTCCTCTCCTTCAGTGCCTCCACCAAAATCTCCCTATCTACCTAGTCAAACGCCGCCTTTAGATTTATAAATGTTGCTATTAATACTCCCCCCTTCCTGCCTATTTACCTATTCACCAAAAAATTCAATACATATATGTTGTCTATCACTCCCATCCCCTTTCTAAATCCCGTTTGACCTGGCGGGATCATGCTTTTCTCCTCTACTTCCCACTTCAACCTTTCCGTCAGAATACCTATATACACCTTATACAACATCGGCATCAGTGTCACCCCTCTGTACTCCTCCACGCTCTCTCCTGCTCCCTTTTTCCCCAACGGGATTATCACTCCCTCCTTCCATTGTTCCGGCCATCCTTCCCCCCTCCACACACTATTACAAAATTTCCATACCCATTCTTCCACCACGTCACCTCCTAACTTCCACACTTCATTTGGTACACCATCCGCCCCTGATGCCTTCCCCTTCTTTAATTTATGCAATATATTCCTTACCTCCCCCCTCCATATTCCCTCTTCTTCGTTCTCCCTCCTACCATTCTTCCTTCCTTTTACCACTCTGCCCTCCACCCCTCCTAACAACCTCATAAAGTGATTCCTCCATTCTTTTTCCTCTATCCCTTCCTTTACCCCATTCCACATTTTCCTCTCTCTATTCACTATCTTCTATACGTCCCCCTCTGTTCTCGCCTCTTGTCCCTCCTTTATCCACCTCTCATTTTCTTCCTCCTTTTTTCTTTTACACAGTAATTTATATTCTACTCTATCTTTCCTGTATCCTTCCCCCCTTTACCTATCCTTCTCCAATCCCTCAGACATTTCCTCCCTTCTTTTTTTTTGCCCTCACATTCCCCATCCCACCAGCCTCTCCTTTTCCTCCCTCCATCCTCTCTAGCCCCCTCTTTTAACTCTTCTCTTATCCTTTTCGTCTTTACCCCCAGTTCTTCATCTATACTAATTCCTTCTCTTGCCTCCCATTCTATCCTGCCTCTAACCATTTCCCCGCCTCTCACTGTCCATCTTCCCCCTCCTCCTTTTTCTCTTCTTCACTTCCCCCTTTTTTCCCCTACCCCTCTTTCCTTCAGCGATACTACTACTGGTTGATGGTCTGACTCCACACACTCACCTATCTCCAGCTTTACTACCCTATCACCCACCCTTTCCTCTCCTATCACATAACCAATCACCGACTCCCCTCTCCCCCCTGTATACGTAAACTCCCCTTCTTTATCTCCTACTATACTCCCATTTAGATTCCCCCATCCTACCCTCTCTAGTCCATTTATCAATTTCTTTCCCTCCCCATTTATCTTCTTATCTTTTGACTTCCTTTCTACTCCTTCTTTTTCCTTTCCCCCTCTTCATCCTCCCTCTGTACCCGTCCTCGCATTAAAATCCCCCCTATTATCGTCCACTTATCTCCATTCTGCTCTTCCAGCAACTCCTTTTTTTTTACGGTGTGGAAACCTATGATAGGTACCCTTGCTTCCCGGGTAGAGAGCAAGAGTTATGTGGGATTCCTTTTCCTTGTCCCGGGGAGAACCGAGGTTTTCCCCGTGATAAGGCACAAAAGGTTACCGCACTAAAACCACACCGGGAGTCCTTCTCGGTCGTTTAGGTAGGGGGTGCGGAGGATGCTGGTATCCCATGCCTACTCCGCACCCCCCCGCCTTTTCCTTCTTGGGGGAGAGTCACAGGAGTGACCCTCCCCTCCGCCATCGTGCGGACTTCGCGGTTGCGGCGCAGGGCGACACTGACCCCACGCCGCGCCCTCCCAAGGAGTTTGGGGGGCAGGGTCACGGCTCGAGTATTCCCGCTCGAGCCGGGGCCTCCCGCCCCCGAGACTGGTGCCCCTTCCACCCCCCAAAGGGGAGTTGGATCCGGCAGTCAGTCCCGGAGGCCCTTGCCAAAGAGCCCTCCGAAGGGGGGAACTCTCTCTACGGCAGCGATGCCCTCATCCCGGTGCCTTGCGGCTCCCGGTAAGAGGGCTCCCACCGCCGCATCTCCGTCCGAGAGGAGAGGGGCCGCGCGCCCCCGGTAGCCGGGCCAAGACCCAACCCCCGCAGGCGCGCGACCCCACCCCCCGGCCTCCCCGATTGCGGCTCCCTTCGCTCCCTTGGGAGTTAGGATTCGGCCGCAATCGAAGAGGTTGCCCGTTTGGGGGCTAGGGCGAGCAGACCCCGCCGAAGCAAGGCCCGGTCGCCCACACCCTCAATTCCCGAGGGGTTGCCGGGGGGAGTTCAGAACTTAGGCGTCCCGAGTCCCCCCCGGCGACCTCATCCCGCCACAGTATTATCTGGAGTGGGGGGACGACCCTCCCACGGCCTGCATCGCGACGATTTTTTCGCCTGGGTAGCCAGGAGGGATCGTCCCTTTCTTCCCGGGATTCAGGGGAGAGAGCGAGTCTCCCCCTCCTTCCCCGTCTCTCCCGCTCTCTCTCAGCCTCCTCCTTCTGCGTCATAACAAGCTCGCAGAAGGATGAAACCGCTGCCCATCCCCTCTCCGTCCCGACCATGGCTTTTACCACGGCCGGGAGGGAGAGATCTCTCCCGATCTTCGCCTCTAGCTCCAGCCTCTCGCCATTCCAGGTTGTACACTCGGCCAGGGTGTGTTGGGCCGTGTCCAAGTGGTGCCCACAGTGGGCGCAGGCTGTGGACCTCTCCTTTCCTATTCGACACAGATATTCACCAAAACATCTGTGACCAGTGAATATCTGTGTCATACGGTACGTCGTACCCCCTTTGTCCATGTCTAGCCATTGGACCAAGCATGGACGAACAGCCTCGACTGTCCTGCGGCCTGGTAGGTTTGGGTCTTTTAACAGGCCCGCCCATCTTTCTATCAGGACACGTCGAGACTGTGTCCTTATTGCACGCCGGGTCCTATCCGTCACTATGATCCCCACCCTGTAGCCCGAGACAGGTGCCGAACGAGGCGGTCACCCACTATTCTTTCCAATATCTTTCCCGCCTCGTCCAGCAGACAAATCGGCCGGTACGCGGAGGGCTGCTCTCGCGGCTTGCCCTCTTTTGGAAGAAGGACGATATTCGCCTTCTTCCAAACTGGGGGGAATCTTCCCTCCCGTAAACAAGAGTTCTCTTATCGAGTCATCCATCCCTTTGTAGGCAAGACCCCAGGCTTTGCCATGGATGCTATCAGGGTCGGGTGCTTTCCGGCTCTTAATTTTTCTGATGACGTCCCTCATCCCCCCCCTCGTGAACACAATCTCGTCTTCGTCCCACTCTACTTCCCTCCCCCCGGGATGGGGTTGTTAAGTCCATCCAACGTGGGTGGGAATAGAGTGTTTATGACCTTCTTTGCGAATTGGGGGTCCATCGACTCCGTCAGTGGGGACGCCGTTTGTCTGAGTTTTCCCAGAACCATTCTATACGTCCCCACGGGTCTTTGTCGTGGGAGGAGAGGAGCTCCCCCCAGGATCTTGCCTTCGCCTTTCGTATTTCCTTTCGGAGATTGTCCCTTCTCTCCCGATACTCTGCCCATCTTTCCTCATGGCCATTTCGGTACCTGCCTTTGGCTGCCTTCCAGCCACTCCTTCAGCACTTCCAACTTCCTATCCATATCTCTGTTTACATAGACTCCGACAATCCTCCACCTCTCTTTACTCACCCATGTCTCTATTGCCATCACATCTTCATCTTTCTCCTCTACTTCCATTGCCTCTACCCCCAGATACTCCCTAACACTAATAATTATCCCTCCCATCGGCCTTCCTTTCTTACTTTTCGTTTTCGCTAACTGTTTTTCCCACCTATATCCCTTTGGTAAAATTATCTTAACTCTCTCCCAACTCTTCTCATCTACCCACGTTTCTATCATCACTACCACCTCCCACTTTTTAACCTCTTTCCAGAAACTATCCTCCTTATTCTTGATCCCCGCCACATTCCAAAAACCCACTTTCCACCGCCCTTCTCTATCATTCTCCTTATTCTCCCCTTCCGCCCTTTCCTCTACTTTATCATTCATCAGAGGGAAGACATTCGGAGTTAACCACCCGTCTGTTGCGTTATATTCGTCGTGCGCGATTAGGCATTCATAATTACACACCGCGAGACGACGTGATGTCCGAACAGGACTTTTTGGAACCTCCGCAGGAGGAAGTCGTTCGGCCAGATAGCCCGTTACCGCCACCGCACCGTCGGGTATCGCACGAATCGCCGCGTACTATCGGGTCGGGGGAGGAGACTCCAATGGATCTACCGGTCATTCCGCCGAAACCGCATATAATATAATGCGTAAATGGAACCTCAAATTTTCGGGAACTCGTGGGGAGGACGCGGAAGCCTTCCTTATGCATATCGAGGAAGGTCGCGAACTTGTACACGTATCGGACCAGGACATCCTAAGGTGTCTACCGTTCTTTTTGTCGGGTGTCGCGTTACATTGGTGGCGCGGACAGAAAACTTATCTAACGTCCTGGGGGGAATTTACCGAGGAGTGGCGAATCCGTTTTGGCGACCCGGACCTACGATCGGAATTCACGCTCCGGAACGAGCTCGCGCGTTGAATCCAGGGCGAACACGAATCCGTCGCGGATTACTTGACGTACCTCCGAGCGCTATTTGATAGACTATCACCCCCGTGGTGCGAAGCGGAAAAGGTGACGCACGCACTCCGG
Source organism: Prenolepis imparis (assembly GCF_030444845.1). NCBI lineage: Eukaryota > Metazoa > Arthropoda > Insecta > Hymenoptera > Formicidae > Prenolepis > Prenolepis imparis. The sequence continues at coordinate 18,810,306 of NW_028141164.1, forward strand.
AACATGATACCGCGACTGCAAATAATGATCCCGCACGACGATATCGCGAATATCCGAGTGCTCGAGAGGATGGCCTCTCGCATAGAGAGCCGTCACTTGGCGACGCAGAGTTATCGCGCTCCGCCTATACCGGATAAATCAGCTTTCCCGGATCTCGCATATCGGTCACCGCGTAACCCGCCAAAACACGCGAAGAGCGAAACCGTAGCTGCGCTGAATACGACCACTCCACCGACATCCGGCTCGCGCAAGAAGAGCAAGGGGGGCTCGAAGGACAGCACACCCGAAGCGGCGGCTAACGCGACCGCGTCAACGTCAACGCCGATCGGTACGAAACCGAGAACGCCCCGTTCCACAACTGCGAAATGTTGGAATTGTGACGCGACGGGTCATTTATCGCGCGATTGCGAAGCTGCGCCGCGGATGCACTGCTACCGATGCGGACGTGCGGAAGTGACGCTACGTAACTGCCCGGACTGTTCAGGAAAAGAGTGAAGGAGTCGGTTAAGGAGGGAAACGCGACTCCGAAGCACGTAAACCTCTCTCCGAGTGTAAATGTATCGTATTGTCGTGAGTTTTCGTATAGTACGTTTAATGTTAGTGAAAAATCTTTGTTGTCGTTTTTGCGTATTAACATTTTAGATCGCGAATGGTTGGCCTTGCTCGATTCGGGATCGAGCCGCACGTTTCTCGGGCCGTCGGTGATCGAGACATTGCGCGAATCACAGTCACCGTTTCGCTAGTCCGCGGGGACGAGGGTAACCACCGCGAGGGGGCAGATGACAAGAATTCGGGGCGAATCGACCTACCGTTGAGGTTACGAGATCGAACACGCACGTTGAGGGTCTGTGTCTTGCCAACCTTAGCGCTATCGTGTATTATTGGTGTAGATTTTTTGTCAATGTTCGGTATTTGTGTAAATTTCGCGATTCGGCGGTGGCATTTCGAGGACGATCCGTCGAACGAATACGAATTCGAGACCGGGCCTGGGGATGCCCTTAGTGCCCACGCGGCCGTAGAATCAAACGACCAGAGCGCGTTGAAAGAGCATACTGAAAATTTTTCGCGAACCGACCCGATACCTAATGCCGCGATTAGTGATACCCTAAAAGCACCTAGCGCCGAAACAGCGAGTGAAACGGTTGCCGTTACCGAAAACGCATCCAGGCGGAAACCAGCGAAATCTCGAACTCGTGTTCGACGTCGTGGCTGTCATGATCTACCTACCATGTGTTGCGGGCTACCCGAGTTAGCGAACACCGAAGAGAAGCGGCTCAACGACTTCCTCCGAGCAGAAATCGTAGGCGAACCGGACAAACCGGGCGTAACTAAATTAACCGAATACCGTATCGATGTCGGAAGTCGCACCGATTAAACAGCGGTATTACCCGGTGTCGCCAAAAATACAGGAAGAAATATACACGGAAGTCGACAAAATGTTGGAGGGCGGAATTATCGAGCCTTCTAAAAGCGAGTGGTCGAGTCCGATCGTAATGATCAAGAAACCGAACGGATCGTATCGGTTTTGTCTCGATTTCCGAAAGTTGAATGACGTATCGAAAAAGGACGCGTACCCACTACCGTATATGAACACGATTCTCGATAAATTACGTTCCGCGAAATACATATCGACTATCGATCTGAGCCAAGCATACTTTCAGATCCCGCTCGAGCACAATAGCCGCGAATTAACAGCCTTCACGGTACTGGGAAAGGGGCTTTTCCACTTCAAAAGAATTCCATACGGGTTGCTGACCGGAGCCCCGGCGACGTTTCAGCGTCTCTTAGATCGTCTAATCGATCCGGAGATGGATCCCCATGCTTTCGCGTATCTAGACGATATCGTTATCGTGACTAAAACTTTTAACGAACATCTGCAATGGCTTAAACGCGTACTAGACCGAATTGGAGAAGCCGGACTTACGATCAACCCGGAAAAGAGTAAATTTTGTCGCTCACAAGTCAAATATCTCGGGTTTTTAGTACAACAAGAAGGGCTAACGGTAGATCCGGACAAGACCGCGCCGATCGTAGAATACCCGCCGCCAAAGAATATTAAACAACTACGTCGTTTTATCGGGATGGCTAGCTGGTATCGCCGATTTATACCGCAGTGCGCGACTACTTTAGAACCGCTAACGCGTCTCCTCCGGAAGAACTACTCTTGGGAGTGGGGGATGACCAAAAATCAGCTTTCGAGTCGATTAAAACGAGCATCACTTCGGCTCCAACATTATTGTGTCCGAATTTCGAGTTACCGTTCGTGTTGCAGACCGACGCGAGTTCAGTCGGTTTAGGCGCAGTGTTAACGCAGGAAACGGACGGCGTGGAACACGTGATCGCCTTCGCGAGCCGGTCACTATCCGAAGCGGAAAAGAAGTACGCGACGACCGAACAAGAGTGCTTAGCGGTCGTATGATCAATAAAAAAGTTTCGGCCATACCTCGAAGGGTATCGGTTCCGGGTAATAACGGACCACAGCAGCCTCCGGTGGCTGCACAATTTAAAAAACCCCACCGGTCGATTGGCGAGATGGGCACTAGAACTGCTCGAATATGATTACGCGATCGAGCATCGGAAGGGAGCCTTACACCACGTTCCCGACGCCTTATCGCGCATGTACGAAACGAATAATGAGGTCTACGCCGTGGTCGTGACAGAGGACGAATGGTACCGTAAACGTATTCGCGATATCGAGGAAACGCCACACAAATATAAGAGGTGGAAAGTAGATGATCGGTTATACTACCGAAAACCGAGTCGCGTCGTATCGCAGGTAGTGGAAGATCTTAACCAATGGAAAGACGTGTTACCGAGCGAATCACGTATCGAGGTCATACGGGAGGCTCATAATACTCCACAAGCCGGTCATCTTGGTGTCGAGAAAACCTATCGTCGTGTCGCGTTACGCTACTTTTGGCCGCGAATGTTCCGGGATATCGCGAATTATGTACGCCGGTGCGATACGTGCCAACGTACCAAAGTCGAGCAGAACCAACCGGTCGGATTAATGGGGCAGCGCCGGGTGGACACGCCGTGGACGGTCGTCGCGGTCGATGTAATGGGTCCGTTTCCGCGTAGCAAAAACGGTTACGAGTATCTATTGGTGATGCAAGACCTGTTCACAAAGTGGGTGGAGTGCTGCCCGCTCCGCAAAGCCACCGGTAAAAAGATCCACGAATGTCTCGACGAAGTTATCGTGAATCGTTGGGGCGCGCCGCGCATATTACTAACGGATAATGATACCGAATTTATTAACAAAGATTTGAAGGCTTTCGTGAGAGAGCGTAATAATATAATAATGTATTCATGCACATAATAGTGAGTGTGTTTTTACATTTAATAAGTGTTCAATAGTAGCCACTATACTTAAGTCTTAATTTAACTAATTATTGATAACAGAACTCCAATCTGACCATTGTTCATAACGTGCCTTTTAATTAATGGACCATCATCGTTTAACCACGCTCACTAACCGAAAAGAAAAGATGTTGACCTACGACTACATACTTGCGTTCGTCTAGATTTAATTAATTATTATATATAAGTTTTAATTTATAACATGATTGAAAAGACACAAGTAAGTGTCGAACCGTCTCATGTAATGTAAACAAATACACAATTAATTTAAATTTACATCTATTATTCGCTCGTCAAAAAAGCCTTTAATATATTATTATGATTAGTATTTATTATAATACGTACGAGCTACCACACAATTATATTTATTTATTTATATATTCACTATAAATATTTTATATTTTATAAATTAATGGATATTTTTAAAAATATGAAATAAAATATTTTAACGCTTTTCAGCAAACTGTATTATACACTACAAAAAAACATGAATAACGATGACAGAGAGAAAGAGAAGCATAAAAAAGCAATTATTGTAACACTATCGTCAATAGAAAAGAGACTTTTGTCTAATTATAAATTTGATTCTGATGATTTATCATCAGACAGTGAAACAGAAATTGTTTTATTGAAACTTTGCTAAAAAAAAGGCTAAACGCATCCAAGGCTATGTTGAACAAACCATTCATCATATATCTGACCATGATAGAAAGATAAAAGGTGAAGCATTTTGGTGGATGCGCAGTCTTCCGAAAGTAGTGGGAAATGGTCAACCAATTAGATTTCACCCATTCGGCAAAATCTGAGATGATAGTTTCCGGCTGCTCCTAGCCTCGTAAATGACAGAGGAACGCGATTCTTTGAATTATACATCGACACATAAGTTAACAATAATTAACAAATATATTTGAAGACAATTACAGTGGATAACTTATAAAATAGAGTAGGTATGTCTACGTTGACTTTTACAATGGCAGACAGATAATACGATGCATACGAATCGAACTCGAAGTATTATTGGAAAGCGGTAATTAATGTTCGAGATAAACACGATATAAAAACAAAATTCCTTCGCGAAATTTGGTGTATACGCGGAACTACGATTATTCGATAGTGATATACGAATTACACTTTAATGTTGACGGGAATATCGTCCCAACGGAAAACTACGGTAGATTAACTTTCGGTACTGAAATCCAACGACAATTTAGATTAACGTAACTAAGCGTGACCAACTTGCTCGACAAACAATTCGATTCTTAACTAGACGACCTCGGAACTCTCTCGTTCTCGTCGCGAAGTTCAAGTAAACACAAGTTTCGGTAAAAACGCTACGGAAACATCGCATAAGTTAATGGTAATTTCGTGAATCTAGGGCGACTCTCGCAGAGTTGCGATCGGTACGATAACTCTAACTCGTCGAGAACGATCTCATGCCAATTCCATTTAATCAACGCGATGTTAATTAGATGAAGTACACATTATTCCGATTCTAACAAATTTACGCAAGCGATACAATATGATACGGTACGTTATACTACGGTACTTATGTTAGACAACAATGATTGTTGGCGGCAACTTCCCTGAGAGGAATCTACTCGCGGTATCCCGGGTCAGCTGGTCTCGCGGTAACGATAAGTGCATGGCAATGTCACTCCTGATCGGAATTGGTAACTAATTTTTAACCACTGACACAATTCAGGGCCACTCTATTCACGGCACGACACCAGCCTAGTCCGGGTCTTATCCCTATCGACTACCTGAGAGGCGGCTTACAAATGTGTTGATGAGGTTCCCTGCGTGGCCGGGTTCGGACCTGGGCTTGTCCGCTCGTCGTCAGTGCTCGCCGAACAGTAAACAGTAACGAGAGGGCCCTCAGGTCTTTCGAGTCCCGCGTCGATCTCCCGCGTATCCTGTCGATATTCGGTTGCTGTGGGGGTTTGCTTTGATTCGCCCATCGATCTCCTGGCGCCCCCGGTATTATAGCCGCGAATTTCAAAAACTTGTCTCCTCGATTGTCGGTATCGTCATGATAACATACAGCTGATCCAGGGGTTGGACTTGGTAGGCTGGCCGGGCCGTACTCCAATCCTTCCCGACGGGGCTTGGTGACGAACACGGGCCCTCCACTCATTCTGCAGCATGGTGTGGGTCCAGAGGTATCCCTTTTAGTTCTCGGTATCTACAACGGTAGGTATCTTTAATCGGTTATTACGATGGCGGAAGTGACGGGAACTCGATACTTGACCTGAGTGAAGGGAAGTCCTTCTATCCATGATCCCCTCGGTACCTTCCCACTGCAATCTCTTCTCCGAATCCCAGGAATCTTGCTTCACATTCCATGATTACCCTCCGCTCAGGTTGTCGCAACGCGACTTCCTAAAGGTCGCATCCTACGGGTCTCGCGATTACGAAATTACGCGGTAACGCGAAAATATGATTCTATAGGATCGCTTCCTCCCAGATGCGAGGGACAACCCCAGAACTGTTCTCCCCCCGGTCGGGCCGTTGCCCTTGTGACGACGCTCAAAAGGCGTCATGTCACAATACACACACATATATGTAGCGTCAATTTTCATTGGAATGGAATTTTTGCTTTTTCTACACTACAAAAGCAAGCAACTCTGAAGAGTGAAAATTTTACTATAAAAAGTTCAGAAATTACCCAAATCAATCGTACACTTACTTAAGCTATCAACCTACGCGCGCTTGCGCTCCGAACACGTGCACGGGCCGTGATAAGCCGTGCGCCCGGCACGTGATAGTAGGCCGCGCGTGAGATCTTCTGGTTGCGCGGGTTGCTGGCGCGTAGGCGCCCCCAATGTAGCTTGTATTCCGCTAACGCAAGATACAGGTGACATGCTCCGCTGAGCCGCTAGGATTGGACGCTGGAAGATCCTTCAATGTTCGACACTTCTTGTTTCTTTTCGTATATTTTATTCTGATGGCTATGTACATATATACAGGTTATCTTTGGTATTTGTTGATGGCCCTGAAAAGGACCGTTTGTTGGCCCTGATAAGGGCCGATTAAATTAATCACTCCCGATACTAGATACGCGGTTGAGTTCGCGTATAGAGTACTGGCCCCCAGCGTCTAGGCTCCGGTGACCGTGATAGTGGCGGCCTGGCAGGTGCAGAGGCCGCTCTCCTCAGTGCTGATGGAGTCCCGGCGGAGTATAACTCGAGAGAGCCGGTGATGGCAATCGTGGACCCTCGCTCTCCGTTTGAGTGGCTGTTGACCTCAAGGAGAGCTCCCAGTCGCTGTCATTCTGGATCGCCTGGTCTACGCCTAGTGGCTGCTCTGCTTATACTCCTCGGTGCACTCTAGCCGGGTGCACAGTCTGCGTCCCTCTAGACGCTGGTAGGGATGGAGACGCTTGCGGGGAGGACGAGGACTCCGCGCAACACACCTTGGAGTTCTGCCCTGCATGGACAGAGGAGCGCGGAGTCCTGGTCAACATCATAGGAGAGGACTTGTATCTGCCCAACGTTGTTGGGCAGATGCTCGTAGACGACGAAAAGTGGAGGGCGGTCTCCTCCTTCTGCTACAAGGTTATGACGCAGAAGGAAGAGGCAGAGAGGGAGCGGGAGAGACGGGGGAGACGGGGTAGGCAAACGCTTATCCCTGAATCCCGTGAAGAAAGGGACGACCCCACCTGGGTGCCCCGGCGAGGAAGGGCCGAGGGGGCGCGGGGGAGGGGTGGTGCCTGTGGTGGAGGGGGCGGCGGCGGGGGCGGCCCGCCAAGGCGAGGTCGCGGTGGCGGACCACCTCGTCGCCGAAAAAGGAAACGCCCCCCTGATGGGGTGAACTAAGCAGGATGGATGCTCGGCGTGGGGCGCTGTGCCCCCCCCCCGCCCGATGGTGGAGTAAGGGAGGAGTAGCCGGGCGAGGGGCGCTGTGCCCCCCTCGCTCTGGGCAAAGACAGAGTAGTCTCGGGAGGAGGGCGGGGGCGGGTGTCGCCTGGCTGGCGGCCGCTCGGCGTAAGCCCTGCGGCCGGGAGTCGGGCGGCATCCGTTCCCGCCCCTGCCGAGTTCCACCCCCCTGAGGAGGACCTCGGCGATGCCCCCGGGCCGATGGTCGAATCCCGTAAAGGGAGGGAACCGCGGCCAGGGGGCGCGGGGACCATAGGGACTCACTAGGAGCCCCATTGCACGTGGTCCCCCGGGTAGGGACGCGACAGGGGCGGCCTTCTCACCGGTGCCTTAGAGCGCCGGTGGGAGGGCACTACTGCCTGCGGGAGGGTTCCTCCCCCTTTTGGGGGGAAACTCTCAGGAGAAGAGCTCCCGGAGCGTCGGCCGGATCTTTCATCCCTTTAGGGAAAGAGAGGGAGCCCCGTTCCGGGAGCGGGGGGTGGCGGCTCGAGCGGGAACTCTCGAACCGTGACCCCGCCCCCCAAACTTTTTGGGAGGGCGCGGCGTGGGGGCGGTGCCCCCCTGCGCCGCAACCGGGAAGGCCCGCACGATGTGTTCGCGGGGGGGAGTATCTTCCTCACGGGGAAGATGCTCCCCGAGAAGGTAAGGCCAGGGGATGGCAAGAAGTAATGCTTCGGCAGTTCCTTGCCATCCCCGTAAGCGCCAGCGTAGGCACCCGCTGTGGTTTTAGTGCGGTAGGTCTTGGACCCCACCGCCGATCCATACGTGGATCGGTGATGGGGGACAAGGAGTCCCACATAACCCTCATCCCCTACCCGGGGGTGAGTGGTACCATGAGGTTTCCACAGCGCCAAAAAAAAAAGGGATGGAGACGCTGGCGACGGTGAGAGGAGCGGGGGTACGGGCCACGCTTCTCGAGGAGAGGTGTAGTGCCGCACCCTGATGTCCCACGTCGTGAGTAGATACCTCAGGGGGCGCGTCCTTCGTGGCAGCGTCAGGTCCAGCGGCGTAAGGCTTCAGCTCACCCGTCTGGCTGCCTTCGGTGGAGTTGCTGAATGGACCCCCTCGGTATCTGCTATCCGCGGTTCTGGGCCCGGTGATTTGGGCGGCGGAAGTAACCGTGAGCTTCTGCTCCTGGATCGCTTGTTTCTGGACCCTGGAAGCAGGGTCTTTACGACCTGAGTGAGATACGTGCGAGATTCCTCGCCAAAAGCAGTCAACGACTCGTAGCCTTTAGAGCCTTCCGCTCTGTACCAGTTGTGAGCCGCGACTGATGATTCGGCTCGCGGAGCTCCCTTTTTTATACCGCTTCGGCTTTAGCATGCGGGAATCGGTCATGGCGCCAGTTCGCCTCGTCGCGGCAGAACTCACAACCTACGCGCGCTTGCGCTCGGAGCACGTGCACGGGCCGTGATAAGCCGTGCGCCCGGCACGTGATAGTAGGCCGCGCGTGAGATCTTTTGGTTGCGCGGATTGCTGGCGCGTAGGCGCCCTTGTGGTAGCGCGTAAGCAGCTGTCACAAATTTATTTATTAAGTTAAAATTTAATTTAAAATTGTTGTTCATTTATGTCACAATAGATCGATCAGAGAAAGATTTGATTTAAACAAATCTACATTGTTTTCCTGCTTTGTTCGAATTACGACAGCTTTAAATGATTTGTCACCTCAAGTAATTCGTGGCCAACAGAACAGGAACTTCCCTCGATAAAAGAAAAATTTAAAGCTATGACTGAAATTGATGGTGTGATAGATGCTCTCGATGGGACATATGTACCAATTAAAGCGCCATCAAAAGATGCTGAAACATACAGAAATCGCAAAATGCAATACGCCATAACGCTGCAAGCATTATGCGATGCCACTTTAAAATTTATAGATAGTTATTCTGGATATCCTAGTTCAGTACACGATGGTAGGATTTTTAAAAATTCTGATATTTATTATTTGATACGTCAAAATGCAGAACAGTATTTTCCACATGATAAATTTATTTTAGCCGATAAAGCTTACCCTACTTTGAAATGGTGTATTACTCCATATATGAATCGAGGAAATTTAACAAGCATTTTAACACACTAGTTTCACAAACAAGACAAACAATTAAAAGAGCATTAGCTCTTTTATTTGGCCGATTTAGACGCTTAAAATATTTGGATATGAACAGAATTCATTTAATACCCAAAACGATACTTGTGTGCTGCATTTTGCATAATACATGTCTAGATTTTGGCGATGATTTTATACACGAACACGTACAAGAAGGTATGGAGGCAATAGTGGAAAATCGACAGGAACAGATTATATACAAAAATGAAAATGAAAAACGACTTTGTGTGTGTGTGCGTACGAGCGTGCGTGCGTGCGTGCGTGCGTGCGTGCGTGTGTGTGTCTGTGTGGCAATAAGCGTCGCGATGCACTGTGCAGAGCATTAAATCGAAATGGTGATCGACTAATTGATATTTTTAGTATTATATTTTCTACATTATATATTATTCTTCTATTATAAAATATTCTTATTTTTTTATTAATTTGATTTTTATTGATAAAAATCTTACGTTTCTACATATCGTTCGTCTTATTAAAATAATTTGCAATAATATATTCAAAATTAGGATCGCGCCAATACAATTAAAATAAAAAAAATACTTTTAAAATAATATACCGGACTAAAATAATATACTTTTTGATTTAGATTTTCGTAGCAACTTTTAAAGTTAAATTACAAATTCAAAAGGAGGCTATATGGAGCCACGCGTAGGGTGTAGGTATGCAAATATTAAAAACAAACTTGTTGGAATAACAAATTTATTGAATCTAAACGTTTCGGTCCTTTCTTTGGACCTTCTTCAGTAAATTTAATACAATAAATAATAATGGGGAATCTACATACTACCGCACGTAGCGCAAAAGCCGTGAGCCCCCCCTATCGATATCCCATTAGATAGTCAAAGTGACATAATATGTCATGAGGTACTCAAAAGTGGACTCTAATGACGAGTATAGTGAGGAATTCCCGAAAGGGGGGTCACTCTTACACACTCATCCACGTCACGTTCACACGACCGTACGCGGACGCGCCCGACGCACGAGTGAAGAAGATATTCGTTTTGATGCTATTTATAAGGCGCCCTACCACTCATAGCCTGTTATCGAAGTCAATGTCAAACAATGTGTGGAATTTATTTCTCCTTCTCTCTCTCTCCCTCTCCCCCTCCCTCTTCTACTCCCCCCTCTTCCCCTCCCCCCACCGGCTCTCTCCCTCTATCCCTGTCCCCCCTTCCTCTCGCTTCCCCCCCTTTCTCTATCTCCCTCTCTCAAACATACGATGTATGGAGATTAATGTTACAAATGATTTATGGCTCTCTAAAGGAATTCGATAACAACTAAACGAAGACCGTCTTTCAAGAAATTTGAGGCATATTTGTCACAACAGATATATATGCTTGACTTAGACACTCTGTGTCTTCTTGTCGGTTTAGGCCATTTATCTGGCGCCTGATAAACAGCATCTAGGAAAACTACCTAAACAATATAACTCCCGAACTCTCAAGACCCATCGTCCGGTCACAACCTAACCTATAAGTATGATATTATTACTATATAATATATACTAACTTCGTTTGTACTTTCTGACGCTATCTCAATCCTTCCAGCCATTTTAATTCAATTCTGAACAATACTGCCTGACAAAATTTATCTTTGATTTCAAATTCGGCTTTGCACGTTACTTCGCTAAAAGTTGGTTTGTGTCCAACTTTGAGCGTATCCTCGCTGAATACAGCCATTTCGTCAAAAATTGAGAAGAGGGGATGAAACGCTAGCTTTTCTTCGTTCCATGAAATTGCACCTTTATGCGTGGCATGGGCTTCAACGTCTATAAAATAACGAAACAAAAAAAACTAAATACATTGATTAAATGTGGTAAAGATAGTTTACATAATGATCAGAGAACTAATGTTGTATATAAATTAGATTGCAAAAACTGTAATGCGATATATCGGCCAAACAAAAAGGCGCTTACGTACTCGAGTGAAAGAGCATTTTAACAATATAAAATTGCATGAAACCAATCATTCCGTTATAAGTAAACATAAGTTCGAATTCGGACATGAATTTGATTTGGACAAAACCTAATATATTACATAATGAGAAATATGTGAAAAAGAGAGAAATCGCGGAAATGTTGTATATTAAAAAATTCAATAATACAATCAACCTACAAAAGGACACAGATAGCTTAAATAAAATCTATGACAAAATAATGAAGGTCGTTTAGCTTGGTTTCCTATTTTTATATTTCAGTCACTGACAAAGTTTCATACTGATACAATGTTTCTCTCTATTTAAAATTCAACATGATGTTAATGATTTGTTTTAATTCAAATTTGTGAAGTGTTTCAATAAGAACGTATGTACTCAAAATTTTATAGCAAATCCATTTATGTATATTACTGTTTTTTGTATTCAAACCGTTTTTTTTTTTAATTAATTATTATTTCAGTTTATACTTGAAAAGGACCACAACCATATGGTCGAAGCATCGTAACTTCTATTAAATAAACAAATTTTGGCTAGTTTGGTCGATTAATTTACAACTACCCCCTTTGATTATTGTACTAGCGATATAAAAACAACTTAAAATAAAATTTTTATTAATTATTTTATTATTTTAATAATTTTTAAAATTAAAAAGAGATACTCTCTAGACCCATAATTCCTCCCTGACAGGTTCGGGAGGATATGATTCCTCGCCGAACAATTTTCTGAGGCAGAAGACGTCATCTCACCAGTAATCCTGTGCCCATTCCACGATCCCCTCCGCGTCGTCCCATAGCTCGGCCAATTCCCGCCGATCGCACCACCGATAATTTCGTACTTGTTCCATATGCCGAAGATTAAGGTATCCACCGATTTGGACGGATTCCTCGGTTATCTTCTGAAAATCGACAAATTTAGTAGATAATATTAATAAACAAATTTATTATAATAATAAAAACTTACCGGCATTGTGAATATAAGGAACAGAGTCCTCAATAAATTTTCTAGCAGGTGGGTCTTCCAAGATATTATGTCTATTATTTCATGAAGTTCTAAGGACATTCTTGTTAAAAAAATTTGGGCCCAAAATGTCTCCCGATCCAAAAGGCATTTTGCACTGCACTTAATAACTTAGCTCGACGACACTTAGCGATACTTAGCTCGGCGACTGCTTTAAACTTTGTGATGAACATCGCAGAGATAGACCTTCTCTCCATAAGCTTCAGCCCCATCCCCTCAAATAAATCGTAGTAATAAATATCTGTTTATAAATTCGAGCGGTTGGACATCAGCGCTCACCGTAATGCTATACGTCATACGCTGTTTTGTTTATACCTGCGGAAAGGACCATGAGAACGCTTAGAAGAGAGAGAGCGTGAGACGTTGACGAGAGATAGCGCGAGGCATTCATGAGAGAGCGTAATGTATACGAAAGAGAGAGATAGCGCGAGGCTAGGGACCGTGAGAGAGATAGCGCGAGAGAGATGTCGCACAGTGGTGCCATATACGTGAATCACGGAAAAAATTATATAATTTATTAACTTTTAGAGATCGGGCTTCTTTGATGATTTTAATAGTTTTCAATTGCACACATATCAATATTGTTATATTAGAAGAAATAAAACATCAATATAGATCTGATAAAAATTAGTTATATAATATATTTTTATTTAATTAGTGATGACCAATCTAAAACGCGTGTTCAAAACAAAAAAAAATATATATTTTATAACAAAAGAGGTATTTTATAATATCTTTGAACTGAGCCTACTAGCCCCGGTCTCCTGTAGTCTTTTCGTTATGCATTTATATTCAAATAAAACAAATATAAACATTTTTCCATTTTTATTATAAATATATATAATTGCACTAAATCGCAGTTGTAATTAATTGCATACGATAATATAGTATGATTTTAAATTTATATAAATTTCTGATTGAAGGGAAATGTAGATAAATGGTGAGATTTATTCAATGATCAAGATCAGTAAGGGGATTTACGATTTTATAATATTATTCTTTGCATAAAAAAAAATCCGATTTAAGAACGAAATAAATACGCTTTTATAAAGTTATTATGTCAAATTTGTGAATTCCGTACAATAATTTTCAATGTAAGATCTTCAAAAATTGTAGGAATATATGGAGTAAAAGCATAAGAATTTCATATTCGATGATACTTTAAAATTTTCTTCGGAATGACTCTAATGATGTCCACAGTTTTACAAGCGTTAGACCGCTAACAATGCGAGTTCATACGATTAACAACGTCAAACTCATAAGTCTCGAATCTTCAAATGTATGCATGATGATGATCGAATCGACATTACACCGTATGTTCGATCTCGATCCATGCATTGATGTATCTTTTGATCGATTGGTTAAAATTACCGAGACAGTCGATGTTAAATTTACACAATTTTCAAATATCGCGTCTAATGTAACGGATAATAAAAAAGTACCAAATATAATACGCGCTAGCGACGCCTTCACTAAGCATCAGCTCATCGATTGCGAGCTGGTTGCTTTAATTTTTACTCCATAATATGCATGAAAAAAAAAAATGTAAAAGAGAGAAGAATAAAGAGATTTCAAGTTTAAATCATGACATAATTTCTTCACACGCATTTCCATTCTCCATTTTTCTCCCATCCGTAAGCAGTCCCAGCTCTCATACGAAGCTTGTAGCGGTCCTTGCGGGGGATAACGTCATGCGGGAAAGGGGAACGTGATGCTAGGGACCGCGAGAGAGGTAGCGTGAGAGAGAAGAAAGAGATAGCGCATGTGAAGGAGAGAGATGTCGCGGTGAGGTACACGAAAGAGAGAGATAGCGCGAGGCTAGGGACCGTGAGAGAGGTAGCGCGAGGAGAGAAAAAGATAGCGTGAGGTTAGGAAGCGCGAGAGAGATGGCATGGCGAAGAAAGAAAAAGATAGCGCGAGGCTAGGGACTGCTAGAGAGATAGCGCTTAGGAGAGAAAGAGAGAGCGCGAGGTGAACGTGAGAGACAGAGATAGCGAGAGGCGCACGCGAGAGATGATGCAGCGAAGGAGAGCGCGAGGTGTTCGCAAGAGAAAGAATTTTTTTTTTGAAATAATGTTTTTTTTCCAATATTAATAATAATAATTCTTTTATAATAATATTCTTAATATAAATGGGAGGAAAGAGAGGAATTATTCTAAAGTAAAATATATGTTTTTATATTTAAAATAATTTTTTTTTTATTTATAAAATAGGTATGTGTAATATTTATAATTTTGTGTGTGTGTGTGTGTGTGTGTGTGTGTGTGTGTGTGTGTGTGCGTATGAATGTGTGTGTGTATGTGAATTTAAAATTTAAAATTTAAAATATAAAAATATATAAGCATATAATAAGAATATAATATGAATATAATATAAAAATATAAAAAATATAATAATATAATATGAATATTATGACCTTTCTTTTTTGTGTTTTAATCGCGAGAAGTCTCGATCACACCCAGAAGGGTCGATAATCCGATCCAAGGTCTCACTTCGACGCTGTCTCTCGGGAGTCTAAAAAAAAAAATTTCTCAAAATGCCTTCGACGGCTCGTGGGCGCCAGGCGCAATCTGTCGCACCGCTCCAATAAAAGAATCGGGAATCACGAATATTCCTATACGGGTCTTGAATCGACGTGGAACTCCCCGAGAGATAGCGACGGGAATTCTCCGCGGCAGCTCAGATTAAGGGAAAAGGGGGTTCGAGGTCGCGAGGTAGGAAGCGAAAATAACTGGACGCTCGAGATAGAAAACAAAGTAATTTAATATAGTTTGGGGAAAAACCCAGTAAAAATTTTACAAGGAGTAATACGGGGCCCTCTGTGTAACGCAATCGACAAAGGGGATTGATCCATGATAAGTCCCGGCGAGGGATTGACAAGCAATTTTTCCGCGGACAATAATAAGGGCGAGCGGCGCGCTCGACTACGCGATACGAGCGGCAGCGTGTTCGATTACATGCCGCGGACGCGTGGCTCGCTCGGCTCGTGGAATTCCATGGATCCAAAAAAAAACTATAAATAAGGAAACAACGAGAATACCCGGAGCGTCACGCCGAAGGGTTCCGCCTGAGGTATATACAGAAATTACTCGTAGGAAATTCGACTTGGTTAGTCCTAATATAACGCCGATACAATAATTCCTTAATATTAACCTGTTATCTTAATCGCGATTACGAGCTCACCGGAATGTCGCGCGGCAATGACAATGTTTTCGTGACTGATTCCACGCATATAATTCTTGGTTCCGGAACCACACTATGTTCTAGCTCGGATTGTTGGCGATTTCAGATGAGAGAGAGTATGCTAACCACAAAAAAAAAGAAAAGGCTCGGACGCGTCGCAGTACCGCGAGGCCACGTATCGATATCGTGTAATTTTTCGTTATTCTCGCAACAAAACGCCCGGAAGGGCGGCAACGAATTACGCGGTGGCTTGTCTTTTCGAGCTTTACACGTCCGAACCGGCTACCTTATTACAGTACGGCTAGAGGGTGACGACGCCGTCGCACCGGGATCTCTCCGCTTCCGCTTCTCGTCCTTCGAGGTACGCTCTCGAGCTGCTCTCTGCAGGACCTCTACTCTCCACGTACGCTCGCCGAACAGTGACGAGAGGCTCGCAGGAGACACGCCGGCGGATGACTTGTCAATTAGGCCACGGGTGGCGCTATCGGGTGTCAGGGACGTCGCGCGGTCGTTTAATCCGGCCGGCGCGGGTTTTCCCGAATTCTCTGTTCCCCGTATTCTTTCCTCTCGGGTCACCGAGGTTGATTTTTCTCGGCAGCGTACAGCGGACCCGTTCCCTCTCCCCGGGGCTCCGGATGGCCTCCTCGTCGAGTCCTTGGTCGATTTCGGATCGCATCCGGTCCCAGGCGCGGGGTCTGCAGCGGGTCTCTCGTCGTCGCTCCTTTGTGGGGGCTCCGGTGCGTGTTGCTCTCGGAGTGGCCTCCCCCGTGTGATCTCCTCGGTTTCTGTGGGATGGAAGGTCTCTTTTAAAGGAGCGGCAGCGTCGGTTCCTTTTATTATTGAATCATATAATTATTTACGGTCGTATCTCACCTGGCGTGCTCCGTGTTGGATGCGGCCTCCTCTCGTCCTGGCGTCTCACTTCGTCTTTACTCCACCTCCGGATGGGATCTCGTCTCATCTCCTCCAGCGGCTTCTTATCGCTAACTATTTATCTTATCGTATAAAACTACGCGGACTGAGGGCAGCGGAATCGCGTCCGATTCCGCGCCCTGCGCGCTCGCTCTCTCTCTCTCTTCCGTTACACGGGAGGAGAGCAGAGGTCTCTGGGACCCTCCCGACCGGGCCTTTCGGCCTTTGTGACGAACAATCAAAATGTGTCACGTCACAATATATAAGAAAAAATACAAATAATAAGAGAAATAGATAAACAATATAAATTTAAAATTCAAAATATAAAAATTTTAAATGCGTCGGCGGCAAGCGGAGGAGCAGCGGCTGGGCAGTGGTGGCGGCAACGGTGGTGGGGCGGCCGGGCGGCAAGCGGAGGTGCGACCGGGTGGCAGTAGGGTGGCCAAGTGGATGCGAGGGGTCCCTTCTGTGACAGAAAAAATTTTTTATTAATTATTTTAATAATTTTTAAATTAAAAAGAAATACTTACAACACACTCTCAATCTTCGTCCCTCTCATCCGGCTCATCGATTTCTAAGTCCGAGTTCAGAATATTATGTTCTGGCGACTCCTCCGATTCGGATGATGATGATGGTGTATTATATTCTATTGATCTCGTAGATTTATATCTATAACACCTTTCTCCATAACTTTTATAAATTGAATACATTAAATCAAGATCGGCGTGCAATCGATTCTCAAAACATGTCGTTCGACTATGTCCAGGCCAATCTGAACGCTTGCAATTATTTCCACCACACATGTGTATTTCTCTTAGTCGACATTTACGACCTCGTAGAAAATTTCGCACATTATCCACACGTTTTTGTATACCTAGTTCTCGATCTCTTAAAAATAGCACCACCGAAGACATTGGAATGTTCTTCGACTTTTCACAAGGAATAAAAACTGGCTCCGCATTCACATCATCATTGTCTCTGAGATGTGAATACCATTGCCCAAGGTTGTTTATTGGTAGCATTGCATCGCAGTCCCACATGTTCATTGTCTATTAGAATTTTCACTTTAAGTGTCCCAGCACAATCTCCCAAAGTTTATTGTGTGCAAATAGGGCACATATCGCATGGAATTATTATATACAATGGATTTTTACAATTGCAGCACCATCGACTCTCCACTGCATCATGTGATTTAATTACATGCTTCCGAACAGCATACATGCCGTGCCCGAAGTCTTGAATAGAGATCATACATGTAGTACATAGAGCTAGATCACTATCCGTCGAATAGTAAAAATATATGGTACAAACTTTAGTACGTCCGTTTAGCGCAAGGATTTGTGAATTGTCTTCCACTATCTTGTCGTCAATATCGGTATCCTCACTGCGATCACTAATATAATTACTGTCATCCGACAGCGCGTGATCTTCGTCAAACGACTCGTCTAATATCGCTTCGAAATTATTATCATTTTCCATTTTTTTTCTCACTACTATGCCACTAACACTTCGCACAGTACACTTAGCTCTTTACTATATGAATGCTGAAGACTTTTTGACGCGGAGACAGACTCTCTCCATAAGTTTCAACCCCCATTCCTCTCAAAATTATCGCAATTCTTCCTTAAAAATATTAAGGAAGATGTTTCGCTCTCGTTTACGACCGATTTTCTGCGAGGGTACAAAGCTGCCGAACGTTGGCGCCGATACGTTGCAATTCTTCCTTTAAAAAAAATATTAAGGAAGATGTTTCGCTCTCGTTTATGGGAGATTTTCCGCGAGGGTACAAAGCTGCCGAACGTCAACGCTTTTACATTTGCACCTATAAATAACATTAGTTTAGACATGTTCGTCGCAGCGTCGGCCCTAAAATCTTCATTTCTTTCCATAATATCCTAATGATTTTATGGACATAAAATTAAAAAAAAACAGTTTTATGGATTCTAGAATGCTCCGTTGATAAGTTCGAGCAGCCGGACATCGGCGCTTCCGTAATAAAATTATACTAACGAGGGTACAAAATTGTCAATCATCGGCGCTTGTTCTATACCTTTTTGGGAAAATGTCTAAGATCCCTCATAAAAAAGTCGTAAAGATACCATCTACAAATATTGCACTCATTGTCAGAAAACTCCCCCTCCTTTGTCGAAACATCCCCTCCACCCGCGTGACGTCAGCCCCCGCACCATCGAGATACCCCCGCCCCGCGTGACGTCATACCCCTCGCCACGGAGAACCCCCCGCGCCTCGCACCCCCCTCAGAGGACCCGGGATAGAACTCTCATAGTCCTACTACTGCCGCCGCTTGCCGCAATTATAACTAATTATACTATCAATTACAATTGACTTTACATTTGCTTTTCCTCGCGCTCGCATGCCTGTTTCGATTCGCCAAATGTATTCCAATGATCTTTCCCGCGTGTTATTCTTTCCGTATGATTCTTTTTCTTGAACGCCCCGTTGACGGTTCGTCGGAATCGTCCCGTTAATTGAAAATCTAATTATTTTCATGTATGGTGCCATTGCCGCGTTCGCACCGCGTTTCCGTTTGTTTATATGGCATTGCTCTATGATCACCGAGTGTGATCTTATTTTTTCTCTCGCGCTGTATCCGTATTCGTTGGAATACCTTTGGCTTCTCGTCACAAGCGTTTCGTGTTCTTCAGACTCGGGTTTTTCGCGTATCAGTTATTTTTCGCAATTATCAAGATTGTTATATATATATATATATATATATATATATATATATAAAAGCATTATAACCCAAAAAGGTTCTGAATGCTCAATAAAAAAAAAAAAAAAAAAAGATTGTTATATCGCTCGCGTTCGCGTGTCTCCTTCTTTCGCTTTCCCTATTGCAGGTTACACTCTCGTATTGTGTCCGATTGTAAAACAATTGGTTTTGCATGCAATATGTTTCGTTTTCGATTTCGCGTTTCACGTTCTGTCACGCGCCTATCCGGTATTCTATCGGATCGCTCTAGATATGCTTCCGCGCGTTTCTTTCGCGATTCTGCGTGTAATGCAGGGGGTCTTGTGTGTGTGCGTGTGTGTGAATGTGGATGAGTGAAAGAAAAAATAAGCATGCAGATAAAGGTGTAAGGCATCGTGCTGAGTATTTTGTGGCCGGGACATGAGGCGGCTTCCCAGTCTCTAACGGTTCCTGTAGAAAACCGGCTCGAATTCTACAGTATCTAGGGCATACCTTGGCAAGGCGGCTCTGTTGGGGGGAACATTCTTTCCGACCACACTCGTGGGAACTATATGGAATTTCTAACAGCACAAACCAAAGATGTAGCTAAGGAAGTTGGAAGAGAGGCAGAAGGAGGTGCAGTCCCCACTCCTTCGATCGGACAGATAACAATACAGATGTAGATATTACCGGCGTGACCATCAACGCCGAAGAAGAGTATGAGAAATACATGAGAGATAGCGCTAACACCAACGCTAAGAGTGAGAAGCAAGGTAAGGTAGGCCCGAACATAGGGACCCTGCAACGGGAAAGCCCCGTAGCAATAGAGCAATTAGTTGAAGTAGTGATGTCGGATGCATCCACTACAATTGCTGGGAAGAGAAGTAAGCGCAGCTCCGACGATAGCGACGTATCGCGGAGCACGATTAAAAAGAAGAACAAGGGTCCTAGAGGCAAACGCATATACTCGGACACCAATGACGAAGAAGACACGGAGGAGCAGATAGATTCACAAGTCTTTTCGACCGATGAATCTGAATCTGAAACAGAAGAGGACTCGACGGTATATAATACTTATGACTGCGGTACGAGACGTAGCGGAAGGCTCAAAAAACAAGCGATCTGGAAACAAATACCAGTAGAGGAGGTAAAGAGGGGGCCGGGACGACCCCCAAACCAAAAAGGAGAGTGTACACAACACCCAAGTTGATCAGGATGTTCGGCAAACACCCGAACACGTATGATTTAGAGAGTATGCCCGCGCCAGATGTAGGCTCGCTTGCAATGGATTGGCTAAGAGAGGTGGCAAAGTGAGGGCCAAATCAAGTAGGATTAAGGGCGACCTCAGTGGCAACATGAGGGATCGGGTGGCAGCAGTAGAGAGCGCCATTAAATTACTGGTCGGAAGGACAGCTTCGGCCGGTGATGTCGATTATTGGAGGGTGAAATCTTCAGAGTTGGGAACTCAACTTGAGGCTGCCAAGAGAAGGGAAGATAAATACAGAAAGAGACTCGATGAGGCCAATAGTAAATTTGAGAAGATTAAGAAGGAAATGGACAAGATCCGGACAAGAGAGAGAGCTGCCGCTAGAGTCGACACAGGCAAGAGCAAAGGGAAAAGAAGGACGAGAATCGTAACGTCCTCGTCTTCCTCGGAAGAGGAAGAGCCAAGATACTCGACCAAACACCGGGCGAAGGAAAAAAATGACCTGCCTAAGAAGGAAGTCAGGCAGCGTTCAGCTGCTAGGGATACCTATCCCGAGGATGTAGTAATGAGACCCCCCCCCCGTTAAAAGGGGTCTCAGCCCCGATCCCAGCGAGACAACCTTCTTCGCTGAAGGGAAAGGAGAAGCAGCTAACGCTGGAGGCCGAAATCAATCAACAAATTGTTGCATTGATGAGAATGAGAGCGGAGCTGAGAACATGCCGCACTAAGGGCGAAAAGACCGACCAAGGGACCAGAGACAGCGAGACCCAAGCAGAGGATACAGTAAAGGGGAAAAAGATTACAAAGGGCATTAGGATGATCAACAATGTCCAGATAGTCCCCCGTAAACAGGCGGTTGTTATGTCGAAAAAACAAGCGGGAGCCACACCAGACATCCGTAAAGAGGAAGAATGGAAGGTGGTGGAGAGGAATAGGAAGAAGAAAAAGGACGTGAAAGACGGACAACCCAAGCCGGAAAGGAACAGGACTCAATCGAAGCAGGGACGGGGACCGAGGTCCAGAGACCCTAGTGCCAAAAGAGTCAAAGAGCCGGTACAGCGAAGGATGCCGCCAATAACTGCGGCCGTGGCGATAAAAATCCGGGACGAAAAGATATCCTACGCGGACGCTATAAGAAAGGCGAGCAAAGAGATATCATTAAAGAACATGAATATCTCTAATACAAGAATTCGCAAGGCCGTTAACGGAGGTTGTTAGGGGAGGGTATCTACAATTCTCCCCTTTGCGAATATTGCGAATGATAGCGAACGTTTTATGAGACGAAACGATACGAAAGCGACGCGAATGCTTTACATAAAACGATAATTACGCAAAGCCGCGTGGATAGCGAGATTAAACCAATACATATGCAATTAATGAGCAAAGGTAAGCGACTCACCGTGCGATGCGTGCCTCGTGCTTCTCAAGCAGATCCTCCAAAGCTTTTCCGTGCAGCATGCAGTGAGCGTTAAGCGATAAAGCAGTGTAAGTAAGAGAGAGAGAGAGAGAGAGAGATAAGCGTGCCGAATGCAGTTCCTTCCATCCATGCAATTTCAACTCCTGCAAAGGGATGAAGTCTCCTCTCTTCCAGTGAGGTATGAGCAACCAGTCGTGTAGATACTGAGCCAGTATTCGAACAAGTGTTCCGGAGCGGATCTCGTGAGCAAGTGTCCGAGCCTTCTTCCTGTAAGGCACGGCAAGCGAGTAGTGTGCTCCCACACTCAATAATTTGGATCGATGGATAGCGATGGCAGCACCGTTTAGTTAATCGATTACCTTTGGGCTCCGATTCGCTATCCATCGGCAATACGTTACAATAAAGTCAAAATAATTTACAATAAGCATTCGAAACGACAAACATGTTAAAGAAAATATAACTAGCGCGATAACAATAATAGACAAACTAACATACGACACGAACAATTGGTGAGCGCCAAACAGAGGTATATTAATTGAAATACCAGGGAGAGAGAAGTCAGTCAAGGCTGACGAATTAGCTACCAAGCTCAAGGAAGTTTTACAAGCGGAAGTCGACGTGACAAGACCAGTAGTCAAGGGCAAACTTCGGATTATCGGTTTCGACGATTCGGTCACGGTCGAAGATATTTATGAGACTGTCAGCCGAATCGGCAGATGCAAAATCAGGGACATTAGAATAGGTCCCATTCGTAGATTATCGAACGGATTGAATACGGTTTGGGTGGAGACGCCCTTAGATGCTGCAATCAGAGAGTCAGCAGCCGGAAAAATAAGGATAGTGTGGACTGTGGCTAGAGTCGAACTCCTGAAAGCACGACAGAAGCAGTGCTTCAAGTCAGTGCTGGCAGACAGGCCACCTTAGGGCGGTATGCACAGCAGAAGTTAACTATAGCACGGTGTGCTATAGATGCGGTCAACTCGGGCATCCTGCCAGAATTTGCCAGAACGAGCCACACTGTATAGCATGCAAAGGCAAGGAAAGGAAGGCGGATCACCGCGTCGGATCTATTACATGTGGAATCAACCAACCAACGACGAAGCCTCCGCAAATCAAGAAGAGGACGCAAGAGGAGCCTAAAGAGAATAGGCCGCAAGAGGAGCCTAAAGAGAAGAGGCCTGCTCGGAACCTGAACAAGGGAATAACATCCCAAGTCAAGATTCAGAAGCAGAACCCGTCGCCAGATAGGAGGACTGGCGAGGACGAGAAGATGCAAGTAGACGATGATCCGGGTCCTTCAAACAAATGCTAATCACAGTTGGGGGGCACAGGACCTGCTATTCAATCATATGATGAAACAGAGAATTGGTATCTGTATAATAACAGAACCAGTCCAAATTCCGGAATCTCCCTTCTGGTTTGCCAGTAAAAGCGGGAGAGCGGCTATTATTTGGAAACCGGAGTATACGGAGAAAAGCTGTACCCTGAAGATCACGGGGGATGACTATGTGGCCATAAAGTATAATGACACGCACATAATGGCATGCTATTTGTCACCAAACGTAAGGGTCGTCGAGTTCGAAAATACACTGGACGAACTTAGCGCAGCGTTGAGAACAATTGGCGACAAAGTAATCGTGTGTGGGGATTTCAACTCCAAGTCTGTAACTTGGGGATCTCCGCACACAAATAACAGAGGGTCTAGAGTCGACGACTGGGTATCCGAGTGTGATTTCAGGATTGTCAATGTGGGTACATTGAAGCCGGAGGAAAAACCACATTCCTCGCCGGGACGCACGACAGAGCGGAGGAGCAGCCAGGAGTCGACAGTGGAGACAGGCCCGGAGACATCTACACCGAAGGTGGTCCAGAGGCTGAAAATCGTCAGAACCGAGCACCGAGAGGACGACAGCGGAAGTTCTTCCAAGGTGGTGATCCTGGGGAGCTGCAGGCGGGAGGAAGGAGGCGACGTCAGCGGAGCGGAGCCCCTGTAAAGAATGTAAATATTAGAGTTTATGATATAAATGTACAGCATAAAAGTGTACTTAAAGGCAGCGAGCCAAAAGTCGTATTTGTTTTGATAAATATATTATTGCGTAAACGCGCGTACCGAGGGAGAGGCGTCTGAGCGCGCATAGAAAAAGCATGAATAAATTGCATGTAAACGAATCGCGAATAAGCGAAGGTTTAATTTTGTTGATTATTATTTCTTATTATTTTATGGGACTTGTTAGATTATGACAGGCAGGCCAGAAAGGGCCAAAACGCGTTATACGTAACGGCAATAGCGAAGGCGCGAGCGAAAACGCGAGAAGTGCAAAAAAGTGCAGCGAAATTGCACTCCCGACTCTTGTAGGATCGGCACTTTCCTACACTTTCGCCAATAACATCATTAGTTAGTTATTTTCAGTTGCGAAAAGTTATATTTTGTTTATTTGACAAGCAGCGAGGGTAGAAAACCTAAGAGCAGCGTATTAATATTATTTTGTAAGACTGTTTACTTGTAACTCCAGCGAAGTAAGCGGCGCAAAGGGCGCATGCGTCGAGCCGCTGAAGGCACGCGCATTGGGAGAAACCCGGTAGTGGGGGAACAAGTATATACGGAGGATCGAGAGACAGAGAAGGACTTTCGACTCTAGACTTTCGAGATAGGTTTTTCGTCTTGCGGCGGTGAGAACCAACCAAACGCCTCGAAGTTAGAGGCATCGCGAACGGAAGTCCGTGGACTTGTGAAAAACGTCCGATCGATTAACTGTCGTGAATAAACACGTGCGTGATCCATTGTAAGCGAGAAATAATATCGCGACGCGATTAAGGTTCGAACGTGTTACAGGGTGCGCGAAATAAACAATCTTAGAATACCTGAGATATCGCGAAGTGCGCGGTCACGCAACCAAATTACGTAAACTAAAATTGTAATAGCGAGAATCTAAAGATTCCGAGTGTAGCCTGAAATATTTAAATATATTTATATTTTTTATTATTGTTATAAAAAATATCAGTGCTGTGAAATTTACTTACCCTGGCGAAATCCCGCGATCCTGGAAGTCCATAAATTTTCTTGGTGTCCTTGGTGATCCTGGTATCCCGCGAAGACCTGAAACAAAAGAAAAGGTACTAATGAAAAACAGGAAGGTGATAAAGGGAGGTGAAAATTAGCATACTTAGCTGGGTGAGATAATTGCGTCATCCAGACTTGTGCGAACGTGTCGAGACGGCCATCTTGGAAACGATTGGTCGACACAAAGGAACTGCGTAGTTACGGCGGCCATCTTGACAGGTGTTGGATGGAGACAAGGGACCAATGCGCAGTATCTGAAACAAAGGCATTCCTTGTTCATTGGAGGATAAATGAACTGGCGACCGTTTATCTAAGGTAAGAGATACCTATATTTAACTACTCTGTAGTTCTCGTCGAGTCAGTGTCCGATCACATCACCCACATGCGTCAGGCCACAAGGGTCATCAATTGTGGACCTGACCTGGTCATCGGCGGAGATAATTGACAGAATACAAGAGTGGCGCGTGGTCCGGGAGGTAGAAACCCTTTCGGACCTCAAACACATCTCCTTTCAGTTGGAGGGGACCCGTGGTTGCAGAAGAAAGAGAGAAGACGACCCTAGATGGAACATAGCCAAACTAGACATCGATATGCTTCATGCATCATTGGAATGGGCTTGCCAAAACATAATCGTAGAGGAAGGGACCGAAGTGAACGCCGAGGCCGTTCAGGAGTGGCTGAGCAGGACTATCACCGATGCCTGCGACGCAGCGGCTCCTAGAGCAAAGGATCGCAAACCACGAAAGAATGCGTATTGGTGAAACGAGTCTGTGAACCAACTGAGAAGTGCATGTAACACGGCAAGAAGAGCTTGGAGCCGTAGCAAACGTAGACATCCCGGACGTGACGAGGAGATTATTATACAGCTGTAACAGCTGTACAAGATCGCCAGAAGAAACCTTAGGAGAGGTGTTGGAAAGGCGAAAGCGGAAGCCTGGCAGGAGCTAGTTAAACTAGTAGAGGAAGATCAATGGGGTCTCCCGTACAAGGTAGTCCTCAAAAGACTCCGAAGATCGAGTCCAGATCTCACAGAGACTCTAGAACCAGAGGTGTTAGATACATTGATCTCGACACTATTCCCAGAAGGAATAACCCACGATCTTGACATAAACGTCGAGGAATGGAACGGAGAGTGGGATGTTTCGCCGGCCGAGGTCCAAAATGTCATGAAGAAGATGACGTCAAACACGACAGCTCCAGGACCAGACGGTGTTAAGGCGGCGGTGTGGAGGAAGATCCCGCCTATAATGGTGGCACGAATCGCCGAAGGATTCAGCGTCTGCCTAAGATCCGGCACATTTCCCGATCAGTGGAAGATTGCACAGCTGGTTCTCATCCCGAAAGGAACTCAGCAACAGCAACAAGACGGGGATATTCCGAAGGTACGCCCAATATGCTTACTCGATGAAATCGGTAAGATTTTTGAACGCGTAATATCCGAAAGAATTAGTGCTTGGATGAGGACGCACGAGGAGGCTCAGTTATCGGATCGCCAGTTTGGCTTTAGAGAAGGGAGGTCGACATGCGACGCTCTAACCGAAGTACAGAGGCTGATAACTGAGAGTACCGACGAAGGTGGAATAGCGATTGCAATTAGTTTAGACATAAAAAATGCTTTTAATTCCCTACCGTGGAATACAATTAGGGAGGCGTTAAGAAGGAACGGATATCCTCCATACCTACGGAGGATAATAGATAGCTACTTGCATAATCGCCTAGTCAAATACCCAGTGGAAGGTGGCTCAGTAAGAACCAGAGCAATGACCGCGGGAGTCCCACAAGACTCCGTGCTTGGTCCACAATTGTGGAACATAGCATACAACACGGTCTCGGGGTAAGACGAGGAATGTACAGTGCTGTGCTACGCGGATGATACCTCTATGTTAATCGTGGCACAGAGTACAAACGACGCTGTTACCAGCGCAAACTTGCAGACAAGCACAGTGGTCAGACAAATAAAGGACCTTGGCCTCTCGATTTCGGCACCGAAAACGGAGGCCGTATTGTTTTCCGATCGCAAGAGAATCGAACAGCCTGTGGTCCTTACAGTGGACGGTGTCCCCATAACAACGAAAGGGCACATGAAATACTTGGGAGTTATCCTGGATTCAAATTTGAATTTCAGAGAACATTTTAAATACACCGAGGAAAAAGCGTATTATGCGGGCATTGGGAAGATTGATGCCGAACCTTCGTGGGCCGGGCGAGGCGAAGAGAAGGCTGTACGCCAATGTCCTGATGTCCGTCATGACATACGGAGCACCGATCTGGAGTGACGCTCTCACGTCGTCTTGGAGAGCGTAAGTGCCGCTGCGAAGACTACAGCGAACAATGGCTATACGAGTCATCTCTGCGTATCGCACAGTTTCGTACGACGCAGCAACATTGTTGGCGCGTACTCCGCCGTTGTTTATAGTAGCGGCAACTAGAAAAAGAGTATACACAAAGATCCGGGACTCGAAAGAAGCAGAGGAGTGGTTCCCGGACGTGGAAAAAGACATATGGATTATGGAAAACACCATCATAGTAAGACAATGGTCACTTTACTTAAATAGACCGGGAGCGCCAGGAGTTAGAACCAGGGATTCCTTCCTGCCAATAATGACTAACTGGCTGGCTCGCAAGCATGGATCAATCGCGTTTAGACTGACGCAATTACTCACGGGTCACGGATGCTTTAACACCTACCTTTACAGGATAGGCAAAGCAGACAGTTCTATCTGCGCCCACTGCGAAACGGAGGCAGACTCCGCAGAACATACGTGGCAGAACTGCCCGAATTGGCAAGACGAACGAGTAAAACTCGTCAACATTATTGGACAGGACATTAGCTTGCCCTCGATTGCGAGGGCAATCACTGACAACAAGGAAGCATGGGCTACTGTTACCAGTTTCGCCGAAACGGTAATGCATGCCAAAGAGGAGGCGGAGAGATCTCGGCAACAAGTCGCAAGACACGATAGCCAGATCTCTTCGAACGGAGAGGACACATAGTTCCCACGTACTACGTGGGACTATGCAGTTATACTTAAGGTTCTACACGTACACACAATATACACATGAATACACACATACACTACAATACTACACTACACTACACTACACTACATACTTACCCCATTACACTTACCATCACATATTATGTTACGTTATCTTATAGTATAGAGAGAAAGTCATGCATAAAGCACGACGGGGCTCCCTATTCATTGGGTCGTTGGATATAAAGGTAGGAAGGATGGGCCGAGAACGGCGGGGCAGGGGGGATAGGGATTTGGGTATGGGGTTGGGTGAGGTAGGGTATTTATTCGGGCGAGTGTGAATGTGCGTGTCTGGGGGAACTTGGATGGGAGGATGGGTAAGGGCTTGAAGCCGGGGTAGGGGGTATAGGGTCTCGGGGTCACGGGGTGGGTGGGGGAAGGGACGTATGAATGGGGGTCTGTATGATTGAGTGAATGGGAAAAAGGAGGAAAACGAGGATGGGCGCGGACACGCGCAGACTGGAAGCACCGCGGTGCAATGAGCATAACAGAAACCGCGGTGGCTCCTAGAAGTCCGAGGAAGAAAGCCTCGGAAAACGGGGGGAGTTTTTAGTGCGGTATGGGGGACCTTCCGTCCCCGAGTCCCACATAACCCAAGGCCGGCCTTAGGTAGGCGTAACAGCCTTTTCTCCTCCAGCACCAGGCAAAAAAAAATAAAAATTAAAAATTAAAAAAAAACCGACTGGGGACTTACCAATAGGCAACCAAGAGTCGATACTTACCGACCGTAAAGGTCAAGTTATTTTTTTTTATTTAAACCCGACCAAGGAATTATAGACCCACTAGTCGGTACATACCGACCGCTGAGGTATATTTTATTGATGTTATTTTTATATACCTGGGGGGAGCCTGCAACCCCCTAAGGGCGCGTCCCCCGGGTGGCGGATGGGGGAATGCTCATCAAGCTTGCTTGAAGGGTAGGAGCGAAATAAAATAGCTCCCGTGGACCAACAGGTACTCGCCACCACGTCTGGCAAGCGTGGCGTTTTAATTGCCAAAAATCTTCCAAATAAAATGTTGAACTTAAAAACAATATTACCCCAGGCGAGTAGAGCTAGGCGCTCGGAATCTCGCACTGATACGTCAGTCTGCCTCACGGATTCTGGGGGAGGCAAAAGCTCGACTAAAGGACAAAAATTGTCCAAAACAAGACAGAAGGAATAAGAAAACAGTCCACATAGCATCATATAATATCCGCACAATGAGGTCCGAAGAACACCAGACGAACCTTGAGAAAGAACTGCAGAACATCAAGTGGGACGTATTGGGGATCAGCGAGACCAGGCTCAGCGGCGAAGCAGTCATCCTAAAATCAGGACATCTGCTGTTCCAGAGGAACTCCAACGAAAATGCACACATCGGTGACGTGGCTCTAATGATCCACAAGAGGATGAAACACCTCATTACTAAGACGAAAGCGATCTCGTACAGAGTCATTTATATAACACTCAAGACCAACAGCAAGTACAACATGCAGATAATGCAAGCTTATGCACCCACCTCTGCCTCGACAGACGAGGAAAATGAGGCGTTTTATGAAGACCTAACGGCCGCAAAGAATACAGAGAAGGCCAAGTTCACCATCATAATTGGCGACTTCAATGCCAAGGTTGGAGCAAGAGCTGCAACGGATCTGTCGTATGTTGGCGCCTTCGGGCTGGGAAAGCGAAACCGGAGAGGGCAAGCGATGGTCGACTTTCTCAATAAAGAGAAAATATACTGCCTAAACACCTTCTTCGAAAAACACCACAAGAGAAAGTGGACCTGGAGGAGTCCAGATAACAAAGTGAAGAACGAAATAGATTACGTTTTGGCCACAGAAAAACACATATATGTATGGACGTCTCGGTTCTGAATCGATTTGACACAGGCAGTGACCACAGGTTGGTGAGAGCGAAACTCCAAATTGATACTCGGATGGAGAGGAGGCGCCTGATAGCTAAAAAGATACGACCCACAATGTACGAGATGGAAGGGAAAAAAGACGAATTCAACACCCAAATCGATAAAAAGCTACGACCAACTGAGGAGCTATGGAACCTAGAGCTAAATGCGTTATCGACAAAAATTACGAACAGCATCCGGATCGCCGTGAAAAAAGTGTGCTCGATGCAGAAATCGAGAAACCAGAGAAAAGTTAGCACAGACACCGAAAGGCTGATCGAAGAGAAAAGGAAAACAGACAGAGACTCGCCGAAGTACAAGGACCTAAATAAAAAAGTGAAGAGAGCCATTAGAAGGGACAAAATCCTCTAACACCCAAGTGATCAAGGAAGCCATAGAAAACAACTGTAATATGAGAGTTCTACGCTCCGGTCTATCAAAAGGGAAGATGATAATTCATAAGATGAAGAACGACCAAGGAGAGATTACTGTAGAGAAGAACGAGATCACGGAGATCATCCAGAACTTCTACCAAAGACTATACAAACAGTCAATTCCACCCCCAGATCAGCGAAAAAAAGGAAAACAGATAGTCCGAAATGTGGGATCCGAAGAGTTAAAAGCGATTGACGGGCCAGAACTGAGAGCAGCGATGAACCAACTGAAAAACTGCAAAGCGCCAGGGGAGGATCGGATCACGGGCGAAATTCTTAAAACCGGTGGAGAGACACTAGAAAATGCAATTCTGGCACTCTTGAACAAGTGTCTTGAGGAAGGCGAAATCCCGGACGCATGGCAAAACGCCGAGGTCATCCTGCTTTTCAAGAAAGGCGACCGTGCGAACATGGAAAATTATAAACCCATCAGTCTGATCTCCATATTCTACAAGCTATTGACCAAAATTATAACCAACCGGCTTATCCAGAAATTTGATTTTTACCAGCCTATCGAACAAGCTGGATTTAGGAAAGGATTCAGCACGACTGATCACATAAAAACGTTGCGTACATTGATCGAGAAGTGCAATGAGTATAATATCCCTCTACACCTAGCGTTTGTGGACTACAAGAAAGCCTTTGACTCGATCGAAACTTGGGCGGTGCTTGAAGCGATGGATAAGGCTCGCATCGACACCAGGTATTCAAGCCTGATCAAATACATCTACGAACACGCTACGTTACGAGTCAAGATGGAGGAGGACTGGACGACAGGAAAGGTCAAAATCAAGAGAGGCGTCCGACAGGGCGACACCATCTCGCCCAAACTCTTCACCTTGGCACTGGAGGACGTATTCAAAAACATGTCCTGGGAGCAAAAAGGTATCAACGTCAACGGGAATCGCCTCAACCACCTCCGCTTTGCTGATGATATCGTCCTCATCAGTAGTGACGCGGGTGAACTCGAAGTAATGCTGCAGGAACTAAAAGAAGCCTCACAAGCAGTAGGTCTGAAAATGAACCTACAAAAAACAAAAATTATGAGTCCGAACGACATACAGGTTGTCATTTACAATCACACCCTCTGAAGAATGGATGAATACATATATCTAGGGCAAAATATCAAAATGGGGAAGGACAACCAATCAGCAGAGATCACAAGGCGTATCGGCTTGACTTGGGCAGCTTTGGGCAGACTCAGTTACATCCTCCGAGAACCAAAGATTCCTATAAACCTCAAGAGAAAGGTATATAACACGTGTGTCTTGCCCGTTGCAACGTACGGGCTAGAAACTGCGACTCTCACGAAAAGCAGCGCAAACCGACTTCGGGTCTGCCAACGAGCGATAGAGCGAGCAATGTTGGGGATCAGTTTGAAGGACAAAATCCGGAACGAGGAAATCAGAAGGAGAAGGGGAGTCACGGATGTGGTGGAACGGGCAAGACTGAAATGGCAGTGGGCGGGTCACGTGGCGAGAGATAATCTTAAATGGACCAAGACCCTGATGCAATGGAGACCGTGGGAGTCAAAGAGGAGCAGAGATCGACCACAGACAAGATAGCGAGAGGACATCCAGCGCCACGCGGGATAAAACTGGATACAGACTGCACAGGAGAGAACGACGTGGAAACAAATGGAAGAGGCCTATGTCCAGGAGTGGATGGTTGAGGGCTGAAGAAGAATAAGTTATTTTTATTGACTGCCAGGGCAGCATACTCAAATAATTATTAAGTTACCCAATGCGAAGGAATTAAGTTAGGTTTAGATCTAGCAATTACCGACTACCATAAGTTGGTAAAAGGGGAATTACCATCCCAGCAATCGAAATAAGTTCGGGGAAAGCTATAGCACGCCAGAGGCGTACCCAAGATACGCATGCGCGAGGCGAGGAACCGGAGAGAGGGTCCAAGACTATATAAGCGAGCGACAAGCAAGGGACAAGGTCTTTCGCAGTCTAGCCGAGGCGGCGGGTACATCGTCGCAGATTACAAACGTGCTAACGGAAATTCCGAGATAACGCGTAATAACCTGTTAGTCTAGATAACGTGCGTGATATTTAATGTGATAATCAGAGACTAAATTTTATATTTATTAAAATTAAATATATTTATATATTTAAATATAAACAAACAAGTGTTTGATTATTTGAAATATCTGACTCCCGTGCGTGACACCGTGGCTGCTGAATCCCAGACAAGCTGCAACGCCGAGAGAAAGCTGTGACATCCTGGGGAACCTGGAAGCAAAATAACAATTAATCTGATTAATTATAAAGTGTGCGCGACACAAGAATTACGTCGTCACCAAACAAAGGCGAAGTGACGCCATCTTGGCGCTTTGTGCCGAGAACAAAGGCGACTACGCAGTTGGGAGAGACGTCTACGCAGTAAAGAGAGAAAAGGCTGGGGTCATCAAAGACGACCCTTGGACAAAACCATCCTTGTCTGTGGGAGGAAAACAGATTGGCGACCGTAATCAACAAGGTAAGAGAACCTCTAAACTCTAATCCCGAACTCTCAGAACCCATTGTCCGGTCACAACCTAACCTTGCGACCGACCGTAGAATCGGCCGATCCGGACAATACCACGTTGGTCGCTGGTTCGGACGACTGGCAGCAACCGGAGGACGAGCCTGGAAGTCAGCAGGAGCTAAAGACCAAGGCACGGCAAGGTAGCGAGCACACCTGTAAATAAATTAACACATAGTATATTAATTTCCATATAGTTAAAACATATTTAGATTTATACTTACACATTTGAATTACATTAGTTTCAATATAATAAATAAAAAGAAAACAAAAAAACATAATAAAATTAAAATAAACCAAAAATACTAATAGAGTTAAAAGTAGCGATAAGATCTATTATTATTAGCTATAAGATTAGTATAGAAATACGCATAGCGCATCTCGAGAAACACACTGACACCAAAATTATAACATTTGGAAAAGATTATAATTATTTTAAAGATTTTAGTTTATTTCAATTCTAATTTTGAGAAAACATTGATTTTAAAAACTAGAGACTTTGATTTACATTCAAACAAGTGTAAAAGGATGTATGCACGTAATGACACTCAAATCTATAAAGTCTGAGCAATTAGTAGTTTGACTAGTTATTCCAAACTTGGAAAAAAACAAATAAAGTAAATTAAAAAACATTGGAATGCACGTCTAAAGGTCAGAGAGATGCAGCGCGTTAATAAAAAATAGAAAAATAAAATACGATAGATAAGGATGTATATATTGTAGATAAAAAGATAATTAGTTATAAAGCGCGAGCGCGGCACGCGACGCAGAATAATTTATCTTACACTTGCGAGCAATATAAAGACTTTATTTTATTCTGACACGCGAAAGACGCGGAAACTTTTAATTTATCTACTCGAGCAAGTTGAGTTATTTAGAGTTATATTCTATTTTATTTTGATACGCGAAAGACGCGGAAACTTTTAATTTATCTACTCAAGCAAGTTGAGTTATTTAAAGTTATATTCTATTCGATTTCAACACGCGAAAGACGCGAAATATATTATTTATTAAATAAACTTTATGTTAATAAAACAAATTTCAAATTATTGAATTATTCATAGCGAAAGATAACGACGCGAAGCGAGCATGCAAGAAAGATACGAGAATAGGAATGTACGCGAAGCGAAAGAAAAGACATATGTAATACTAGGGGTAAAACATATAGAGAGTCAGGCAAGACCGAGAACCGACGCGAGCGAAGCGAGCGAGAGAATGACAAGATTGGACGATGGATCCGGAATGGGGAGACACAAGCGATTGGGTAACACCAACGTAGCGGGGCGCGAACACGCGATTGGCCCGTACTCGAGTGGAGGGGAGAGCCACTATAAAAGGCGACGCTCTCAGGACTCGGGAGATTATTCCGAGCGAGTCTCCAAGCGAATCCACGTCGGATCGAGAGCGAACAAAGAATCGCGACGACGAATAAGCTCAAGTTACATAATGGTCGTGACTGAACGCGTAGTGCGGCGGAAGATAAAGGCGAACTTGTCGAGACACGCCAACGCGACACGGTGCGAATGCGATTAAATAAATAACGCGATTCCACGAATTAATGTAACGCGACCAAGGTGCGCGGCGCGATATCGCGAATACCTGTCGTAACACGTAACCGTTAATATTGTACGAATGCGAAGTAATCGGCGACGCGATTCAACAATAAATTGTAACAGTGACAACTGAATAAATTCTGTGATTTGTTAAAACAATTACGAACCCTTCAGTTAATTACCTTACGTGCGATCCGTGATCCCTCGAAGTCCCACGACGTGATCCTGTAGTTGAACGGTGCGGCTGCATCCCACGGCGACCGGAAATCTAAAGAAAAAAGGATTAGTGGCGGCTGGAGAAACGAGAGGTGAACCGCTTTAGCGACGGACAGCAGCGCGTGTTGGTTGTCACAAGCAACATCCACAACCTTGGTATTTGGCGGATAAAATACCTGGCGACCGCAGCAAAAGGCGAAATCATCCCGGCCTGCTGATTGGGGAGCGTAGTGTGAGTACACTTACGACTATCTGTCCGGTCACAACCTAACCGGAGCCCCGTCAGCCGTCGAAGAGTTATCCCCTCGACGTTGCCCGACTCTCAACGCGAGAAGGTGGGGACGGACTTTCGAGAGTCTTGTGTGTGTTTGCGTGTCTTTGTTTGTGTGTGTGTGTTTGTGTGTGTTTGTGTGTGTGCACATTTTTATATTTTTCATTTCAAATATAGGTGATTAAATATATTTTTTTTCAGATTCTTTGTTAACATTAATAATACATATATTTTTATTTTTATTTTTTTTTTCATTATTACTCTGACCTTGGCAACATCGGCACGTACTCATTGGTGTCCGCTTCCGCGATCTCTTCCGCCAACGCTTCCTCCTCTGCTTCCGTTGCCGCCTCTTCTGCATCGATTTCAGCTGCGAGGATATCGAAACGATATTAAAAATTTAAATATTACAAAACTACGTGATACTGTACCTTGCAAGGACGCCCAATAGTCCACCTCCTCCTCCTCCTCCTCATCCAACTCCTCCTGCGGTGGAAGGCCCAACCATCTTTCCATGAATGCCCTCATCGGCCGGTTTCGCCTTTCCACGGCAAGTATCCGCCGTGTAAAGGCGATACTCCAAATCGGCTGAAAACAAAACGAGTGTTATGTAAATGAAAAAAAGAAAAAAAGAAAAAAAAGAAAAAATAAATAATGAAGAGAGAAAAGGTTATTACATCGATGACGATTCCAATTTTCAACTACCTACCTCGCAAATCAAGAGCGACTGCTCGACGCTTCAGCCGCTCCTCCTCTCGACGCTGCTCCTCTTCCGCCTCTCTTTCAAATCGAAGAAACTCCAATTCCTCCCACTTTTGCCTGCGCCCCTCATCAGCAAACGACAATGACGACAACAAAGACGAAAAGGTTAAAAAGAGTAGCGAATCTCGAATTGAAAACAATAAAAAAGAAATAGAAAAATATAGAATCTTATCTGCCGTTACCGGCATCAACGCGTGCCATACGCGCCAAAACTCGGCGTTGTGCAGCGTCGGCACCGCTTCCCCACTGTCCGCCGCGTCATCCTCGTCGGACGATCGTTGCCAGTGCCGTGGCACCTTCCTCTTACGGCCCGTATTATCCGGCATATCCGATACTCTTAATAAACTCCTGAAAGAAAGGAAATTATTTGAAGCGAAAAATTATTATTATTTTGTGTAACAAAGTCTCGTAACTCTTCAACGATACGAAATACAAGATCGACGTTAGTCCTATCTTGTACATCTCTTTGAGATGTACAAAAAAGGTCGTCTTGTCCGATCTCGTATCTCTAACCGTTTACGAGTTGAAAAATCCGAGTATATTTACTCACTAGAATCGGTTAAAAAACGAAAATTCCACTTTCGCGGGGTACTTACCTTTTTTCTCGACGCTCCAAGTGTACTCGGAAGCTGTCCTCCACCAGCCGGTGCGCTCAACAGTGTTGGAAACCTGAAAAAAAAGGAAATAAGTAAGATAATTACATTACTCGGAAACTATAAGTCGCGGAGCGAAAAGTTGTAATACTTTGTTGTACATCTTCACGAAATGTACAAAAAAGGATCTCTTGTCCAAACTCGTAACTCTAACCGTTTACGAGTTGGGAAATCCGGGTAGATTGTACTCGATCGAATCGGGATAGTGAAAAGTTGTGAAAAGTAGTGAAAAGACGATGATTCGACTTTCACGGGGTACTTACCTTTTTTTTTACACGCTGCAGGTGCCGACGTGCGATTGCTGGACCAGGGGGTCCGCTCAACCTTGTAAAAAAAAGAAAAAAGAGGGAGAAAAATCAAAAATTCGATAACTCGGAAACTATAAGTCGTGGAGCAAAAAGTTGTAATACTTTTTTGTAGGACTCGACAAGATCAACGAATCTCTAACCGTTTACGACTCGAGTCATTGTTTATTTTTAGAAAAAATTCCATAACTCGGAAACTATAACTCTTGTAGCGACAAGTTGTAATACTTTTTAGGAGAGTTCGAAGAGAGAAACGAGAAAGGTATAAGGTTGGACCTCGTATCTGTAACCGTTGACGAGTTAGGAGACTTGGAAAGTTGTTTACTTTTTAAAAAATGCGATAACTCAGAAACTATAAGTCGCGGAGCGATGAGTTGTAATACTTTTTCGTAGGACTCGACGAGATGTACGAGAAAGGTAACCGGGTCCAACCTCGTATCTCTAACCGTTGACGAGTTAGGAGACTCTGAAATTTGTTAAAATTTATTTAAATTGTTGAAAACTTGATAGAATTTAATAACAAGATAACAAATTTTATAGAATTGAGTAAAATTTAGTGAAATAAACTTAAATTCTTTCCAATTATGCAAAATTTACTAGAAATTACAATAAAATACAAAATTTTAAAGAAATAAGTAAAATTTATAAAAATTTATTTAAATTCTTGAAAACTCAATTGAAATTTATGAAAATTGTTATAAATATAATAAAATTAACTAAGAAAATGCAGAATTTGATAGAATTTTACAAAATCTCGTAAAAATTGCCAAAAATTCACTAGAATTTACAAGAAAATACCAAATTTGCTCCAATTTAGTTAAATGTACAGAAATGAATGAAAATTGTTGTAAATATAATCAAATAAAGTTAGAAAATGCACAATTTGATAGAATATAACAAAATATCGTAAAAATTGCCAAAAATTCACTAGAATTTACCAGAAAATACCTTTAGTATACCTTAGTAATTTGCTCGAAAGTTAAATGTACTGAAATTAATGAAAATTGTTGTAAATATAATAAAATAAACTTGGAAAATGCTGAATTTGATCGAATTTAACAAAATCTCGTAAAAATTTCCTAAAATTCACTAGAATTAACAAGAAAATACCAAATTTGCCAGAAAGTACTTAAGGGTCGGCAGGCGACACGGTGGAGACGCCTGTCGGCCGGTCGGGAATTACGGATTCGTATAATCCAGATTTTAGCCAAAATACTGAATGAATCTCATTAAATTTACGATATTCTTAATCAGTAAGCTCGACTGTAATCAGCTAAAGAGCTATTTTATTAAAAAAAGGTGAAAATACAATTTTTTAATAAACTTGGGGAAATGTGCAGTTAGCAACGGGTAAGGTTGGGTTAGCCGCGAGTCCGTATTTAATTTATTATAAATTTTTAAGAGCAAAAATGCAAAATCGGGCTCTTTAGCTGACTGCATTATTATATAAAGAATATATTAAAAAAAAAATCACGAAGCTATGTCACTTATTTGATGAGAAATCTGGACGATACGATTCTCACTAGATCTAAGGAACTGGGGAAATTTTCGTGGTAACATACTGACAGCTTGACAAGGAGAGAGATAATCGTTCTGTCTTTGTCTCTCTTGCATCGCGTATGTAGTAGCGTCCATGTAGGCACAAATACTAATATGTTGAGGACATGTATGCGATTTTAGCAAGAATTGGCTATATTCATATTATCTTTGTATCTTTGTATTGTATATGTATATGTAAAAGAACAAGAATAGCGACAGTTCTTGCCTAACATAAATTATCTTCCAATAATCGTTTCATGCACGCGCAGTATTTCACATTATATGCATCTAAAATTATAATTATCGAATAATATTTATAAATAAAATCTATATAAATAATAAAATATTTATGTATAAATAAAATAATATTTGTATATAATATTATTTTAGTTATATACAATTGAAATAAACGTAAATATATAAATATATGTATAAATATATATACTTATATGTGTATATATATATATTTATAGATATTATAGAAAAAAAAAAATATTTTTTTGGTATTTAATAATAAATAACACTAAATATACATATATGGATCAAATTATGGTATAAATAGTTAGGAAAAGTGTGTAAAGATTTAAAAAATATTTATTATAATGGATGGTTTATAATAATAATGAAAAATATAACTTTATGTTTAGTAGTAATTGTACAAAATTTTCTATAGACTATGACTATTTTGACGAATCTGTTGATTTTTCTTTTATATTTAGGTTATTTTTTAAATAAAAAATAGTAATATATTTATACTTTATAAATTATTAATTCTATAAATTAAATGACTTCTATAAATTAAAGGTTTTTATATATATGCATCGATATATAGGTACTTTTATGTATCAATAGACGTTTCTTTTTCCAATTTGGAGTTTATTAAATA
Source organism: Prenolepis imparis (assembly GCF_030444845.1). Lineage (NCBI taxonomy): Eukaryota > Metazoa > Arthropoda > Insecta > Hymenoptera > Formicidae > Prenolepis > Prenolepis imparis. The sequence continues at coordinate 18,849,145 of NW_028141164.1, forward strand.
ATATATTTAATAATAATATATATTTGATTAAATAATATATTTTTAAAAATAATAACAAGTAGAATTTCGTGTTTTGTAATATTCTAATAACATAAAAACAAAATTCTTTTTTTTTTTTAATTTAGCATCTATTATATCTCTCATTCATTAAATATATGCGATTATGATATTGTTTTATGTAATAAAAAATTTAACAAAAACTAAATTTTTTAAATATAACAAACCAGGAAATATGGAGACGCAGTAAATTTTATATCATATTCCTTTTTATGTTTTATAGCGATTACAAGTCTTTGTCTGATGTTCTTCATTATGTTTCAATTTTTGCCAAATTTTCTCGATGTCATTATACCGCTTAACGAATCTCGAGAACATAGTTTCGCATATTCAGTTGAATATTTTGTCGATCAGAAACGATATTTTTATCCTATTTTAATACATGGTCTATTGGCTGCTGCTTGGGAGGCGTTGCAGTAATCGCTACTGGCTGTATGCTTGCAGGATACATATTGCGTTATTACATTACAGGCGACTGGAAGTTTGCCTATTACCGTACGTCATATAGAAAGTATTATTCGTATGGCAGAAGCTAGTGCTAAAATGCATTTGAGAGATCACGTTCAAGAAAACGATATGAATCTTGCCATCAGAATAATTCTCGATAGTTTTGTGGATACGCAAAAATATTCCGTTATGAAATCTATGCGCCAGGTATCTCTTTTTAGAATATCTATTTTTTTCATATGTAGTTTCAATCTGCATTTAATCCGAAAAGGCATTTAATTTAAACTTTTTTCAATACACATGTAAATTTCATTACAGACGTTCCAGAAATATCTATCATATAAGAAAGACCATAGTGAACTCTTATATTACATACTACGACAAATCACTCTAGACACTTTGGCGTTTCAAAAGGCTTCGCATGGTGGACGTATCACGACTGTCGAAATTTCAGAGAAAGATTTATTGGAACGGGTAATGTAAAAGATTTAAATGAAATTTGAAAGTTATATATATTGAGTTAACAAAGTATATAATCAACCACAAATTATTTCAATGACTTGGATTGAAAAAATCTTTTTATCTTATTTTAATGTCTAATATTTATATAGAAAAAAAATCTAACTTTATTATTTTTAATATCATAAAAATATTATATATATATATATATATATATATATATCAGAATCTTTTTATTCAAATATTTACATTTTATTAAAATTTTTACATAAGAAATAAAGTTTATTTTATGCTAATATTAATGTTTTATGATTACAGGCAAAACAAATCGACATACATAATCTGCATCCATTTTATGAGAGTGACATATTCAAGATAAACAATTTCGTTTACGAATCAAGAAGAAAAGTAATAGTGCAGACTCTGAAGGTATTGAAGATTGAGCTGGAAAAAAGCAACGTCATATTTTTATACATAACTATTTAATAAAATAATATAAAACTTTTTTTATCTCTCGTATAAAATTTTTATATTGCATTGAAATACTTGATATAATAATTTCTTTTTCATGTCATTGTTGAACACTGTTACACAATTATTGCGATATTCTGTCGTTAAATACATTAAATTATATTCGTAATAAATTCAAACATTATTATCCTGTTATATTTAAGCAATAGTAGCAAAAATAATACACTATATTTAAATATCTATTCTATATAATAACTAAAAATAGATTTCACAATTACATTCAATATTAAATTTTTTAAAAGTTTTATGAAAATAATAACATGATAAATCCTAATGCAAGAGAACTTATACTTTGTATCTTATGATAAAAAAAATCTTATAAATTATACTCAGTACATATACATATTTTATACCTATACGAAGATAATTATATATATTCTTAAACATATATAAAAACTGATTTTATATTAGTATCACAAATCATTATGTGATAGTGCGCAATCATTATGCAATCAAAAAACTTGGTTACCAAAAAAAAAAGTTTCATTTTAACTAAACATTTTACATAAATTGATTCAAGAAAAAAATATTTAATGTTACAATAATAAAATAAAAAGACTCTGATATATAAATACAAATTCAGAATGGAAGCTAGCTAATAAGAGCCATATGTAACAACTTGTTTTTAAATTCTTCTCTATTTAATTTGTTTGAACATTTAAGTCTTCCTTTGGACCATCAGCAGCAGATCTGGTCTCAATACTGACAAGATTTCTATACCTGGGGCTCGATTCTTGAATTCATTCGCAAGAGAAACGTATGCGCAAATTCGGCTCTTACAGAAAAGTTGCAAGTTGGCTAAAAGCCATGCGATAGCCAATCAACTTGCAACTTTTCTGTAAGAGCCGAATTTGCGTATACGTTTCTCTTGCGAGTGAATTCAAGAATCGAGTCCCTGGTACTATTATCTCTTCCGATTAATAAAAATTAAAGTGAAAAACTTTTTTTCCTCCCCTTCCTCGACCTCTTTCATTCCTTCTTCCCCCCCTTATATTTCGGAAATGTGTTGGCGGTGGTGGCGGTGGTGGTGGCGATGCTGGTGGTGGTGGCGGGGGCGGCGGTGGCGGAAATTGTGGTGGCGGCGGTGGCGGAAATTGTGGTGGCGGCGGCGGTGGTAGCGGAAGCACCTGCAGCTGCTGCTCACGTTGTCGTCGCTCACGACGACGTTGGCGGTAACGTCGTCGACGTTCCGTTGGAATATTTACAGCCTACAAATTTAATTATAATTATATTTTCAATTATAAATTATTAATTATAGTATAATTTATTTTATCAAAACACTCACAGCTTGCGGTGCTTGTACATAATAAATAATGTATCTGGGCGCGGGCCGCATGTGAACATTATGATGCTGGGGCGGCACAAAGTTTGGCATGTAGCCAGAAACGGGCGGCATCGGTATTGCTGCAAAAAAAATGATTTATAATGCGTACAATATATATGTATATTCGTATTCATATACGTATATGTATGTACATTCATAAATACACAAAGGTCAAATAGGTTATTGCAGGTTAGAAAAAATCATTGCTTACAAAAATTACAATTTTTGTCATAAATAAATAAATACTTTATATAAATATGAAATGCAATATTTCAAAAATTATGTGTCTAATATGTACATATATATACATATACATATATAAATACATATATAAATAAAAAGAACAATTATTTACTTACCACGTTGATGGTTCGCCATTATGCAAACATGTACTATCGAGATCGAGTGCAATTAGATCGTTTGCAATACTATATATCGCACGACCTAAATGCGACCTAAGCTTTCATGTAATTGGTGTGTTGATTTTCATGTGTTTATAGCAATTTTATGTTTTATGCTTGAATATAGTTTAGTGTAGTTTTTAGTAGCACAGAGTATAGAGTATTGTTTTGTACAGTCTGTATGCAGTGTTTGATGTCAGTGCAGAGTTCTGTTTTTTATTATAGTATTTATTAGAGTATTGTTAGTATTATTTAGAGCATATTATACATTCATTATGCCTAAATATACTAGTAAAAATAAAACAGTTTCGGCAAAACGTGTGTCTTTCTCACAAAAAATGCGTCTCATGCGACAAGCGCGTGACAAGAATTTTTGTGACAATTCTTTTGGGAATCAAAAAAGAATTGTTGAGGACTCCGGAAGAAGATCTAGATCGGAATCCATTGAAATTCCAGGTACAATAAATCCATTACATGCATGCGAGAATAAGAGAAATGTAGATGATGACACGTCGACATCGCAATCATTATCTATGGATACATTTTCTCTATTATCTGAAAAAAATATAAATATTTTCGATGATGATGCTTCTGTGGGATCACTATCAGATGTTCGTGAATTTTGTGAAAATTTGACTAGTTTGTCGATAAACAAGCCGTACGCATACACAGATGAGGCAAATGTTATGACAGATAATGATGCGTTGTCACCGCAGTCGTTTACATTTCTTGACAATTCTGCAAATTCATGCAAGGAATCGGAAAGTATGCAAAACAATATCAAAGATATCAAAGACACTGAAAACATTGAAAATGTCGAAAACGTCGAAAATGTTGAAGACATCGAAAATGTCGAAGATGTCGAAGATATAGAAAATTTTGTTTTGCATACTGATGAGAATATCGACGCATATCGTTTATATTCTGAAGAGATTAATGGGAGACGTATCGTTGATTTTGGGCATGTTTTTGCTGAATTGCAGAAAATATCCACTCATTGGCTCGGCGAATGTCGTTTCGCTGATCTTGTATTACGCGAAAAGAAGTCTGACGGTCTGAAAAGCAATTTTTCTGTCATATGTCGAATGTGTAACAGGTCATTCGATTTTTGTAGTGAACCGACAAATGACAGAATATTGGATGTCAATAGTGGTATCGTATCCGGTACTATATTGACAGGGACTGGTCATAAGCAGCTTGAAGAACTTCTTGCTGCTGTAGATATTCCATGCATGGATAATAAAAAATATATAAGACATCATAATGAAATGTCGGAAGCCTTCGCCGCCGCCGCGGAAAAAGAAATGCGCGTGGCTGGCGAAGAGGAAAAACGTTTGGCAATCGAAAGAGGAGATGTCATAGACGGCATTCCGCATATACCCGTGATAACAGACGGCTCGTGGATGAAGAGATCCTACCGTACTGGTAGTTACGATTCTCCATCCGGAGCAGCTATTATTACGGGATATCATTCTAAAAAAGTGTTATTTGTTGGTGTCCGTAATAAATATTGTATTGTCTGCGCGAGAGCAGCTAAAATTAATGTAGTAGCAAAAGAGCATACATGTTTTAAAAATTGGGAAAGTAATCAGAGCTCCACCAGTATGGAAAGTGATATAATCCTCGAAGGCTTCCGACTTAGTTTAGAAATGCATGGCCTTATTTATAGTCAATATATCGGTGACGGTGATAGTAATGTATTAAAAAAATTGAGAGATTTTCCACCGTATCCTAATATTGTTGTGGAGAAGATTGAATGCACGAATCATCTTCTCCGCAATCTTTGTAATAAAATACGTGAAGCGAGTAGTACCGGTGGTAGAAATATTTCAAAATTGAAGAAAGCCGTTGATAGCAGCGTTATGAAAATTCGAAACGCTGTTGTAAAGGCTGTCGACTTTCGTCGCAATCGTAAAGTTAGTTGGCAAACAAAAATTTCAGAATTAATTAAAGATTTAAATAATATACCTAGCCATGTATTTGGTGAACATAAAGATTGTGCTTCGCTTCAATATTTCTGTAATGGACAACAGAAAGAAGGCGAGCAAAATCTTGTGTTCCAATTACAACGTGCAGGATTATTAGAAAAAGTAGAAAATGCTATGAAACGCATAATAGAAAATGGCGATAGCTTACTATATAAATTTACTAGTAATTCTGTTGAAAGTTGTAATGCAATTATAAGTAAATTTATTGGTGGCAAGCGCGTTCATTATGCCATGAAAGGCTCTTATCAAACACGCGTTAAAGCATCCGTATTGCAATGTAATACTTCACAAGCCTTGAGTTCTGTTTGTCGTGCGATGGATAAAAAACCACCGAAACGAACAGAAATCATTGAAAATAGAAATATAAAAAAAAATGCCAACCAACTTCAACGAACACGTGCGGCGAAAGAATTAGGTCTCTCTGTTCGTACATCTAAATTTTCCGCTAAAATAACGGCTGATAAAGATTATGGACCAAATGTAGAACGGCCAGATATCGAAGGTAATATGTACGAACAGCTGAGACTTAATCATTATGAAATGTTATTAGAGCAACAACGTAATTATGCTGTATTGGAGTGTGCTACACGGGGTCAGCATGAAAACCCGGAGTGGCACAACGTACGGCGAAATCTTCTCACTGCTTCAAACTTTGGAAAAGTTTGTAGCAGAAGAGAAACAACTTCGTGCCAAAATCTTGTGAAAGCAATTCTTTATCCTCCTCGATTGACGGGCGCGGCTGTTGAGTGGGGTAAAGAAAAAGAGATGATGGCACGAGAGCAATTGCAGGTGGAATTAGGGATAGAAATTAATAATTGTGGTATATTTATAGATGAAACTATCCCATATCTTGCCGCGACGCCTGACGGCATTGTCGGAGACGATGCTATCGTTGAGATTAAATGTCCTTATGCGGCGCGGCATGTGTCTCCTATTACTGCAATGCTCAATAAGATTTCACATATTTATAGAATATTTGATAAAACGGATGACACTCGAATGAATCAAAGACACGCGTACTACTTCCAAGTGCAGGGACAACTCCACATAACGCAAAGAAAGTATTGCATTTTTGCTGTGTGGACACCCTTTGGATTGAAGTACACGATTGTCGAGCGTGATGACAGATTTTGGGAAACAAAAATGTCAGCACTGCTTAAACGATTCTACGAGGACTGCTTGGTTGCTGAAATAATAGATAGTAGAGTAGCAAGAAATATGCCTATTCGGGAACCGCAATATGTCATCGAAGCACAAGCGGCTCGGAAAAATGACATAAAAGTGGAAAGTGTTATCGAAAGCACTACTACCACTGTTGCTATTCCAGAAATAGAGCAAGATGACGATTGCATTATAACTGATTACTCGAATGAAAAACGAGATGTAACTGAGGATGACATAAAAAGACTAAGAAAAATGTTAGATGATGTGATACCTTCTCTTTTATTAGTAAAGAATAATGTTTTGCCCATAGATAGTAAATTAAATGATGAATCGTTAGATTTATTTTTACGCATTGTAAGAGAGACTTCTTGCTTTGAAACACAAAGTGTGTTATATTTAGAATACCCGCATATAATTGAAGCTAGTCGTAGCAATAAAAGTTTACAAATTATTGGCGGAAATTGCACAGATCATTGGCGATGTATTTATTTTGATGGCACCAAACTTCACGTGTACGACAGCTTACCTGGTACTACGTACGATAAATTGCATGCTAAAGAAAAAGAATATATTCGCCTTCGTTATCCCAAGATAAACGAATATAATATGATTTTCGAAGAAGTACAAACACAATTAGATAACACTTCTTGTGGAATTTATGCTGCGGCTTTCGCTACAACTATAGCCTTGAAAGGAAATCCTTGTAATGAAAAATATTCCAGTGACGTAAAGTGCATGAGACGTCATTTAATTAAAATTCTAGAAAGCAACAAATTATTGCCTTTCCCGAATTAATATTTTTAATTATTTAACCCATCTTTGTAAACTTTTATTGCTGCCATTATGCAAAAATAAGCAATGATAAAATAAAATGGTACAAGTTATCTGCAATCGTCATTGTATAGAACATATAGTATAACATAAAAATCTCGGAGAGACGATAAAAGAATATTGGTTGCGTTCTCACGGGAATGGGCGTTGGAGGGGCCCATTCTATATTTTATATATGTAATATTAAATTTATTATGACAATTAAATTTTATGTTATACTTTTGTTTTGAAAATAGTGCATTGCAAATTAGATCGCAATTTGAACTGAGGTAATTGCGTCGCAAAGTGTTAATATCAGATATATTTTGTTTTGCAATGTACTATTTTCAAAAATATTTAGTAATGGGTAACAAATTACAAAGTATAGAAACACATAACAAACAAAGTTGCATGTAAAATAAGAAATATTTTATAGTACAAGTATACTTCCCATAATATGGTTGAGGTCACTTTGCGACGCAATCATTTAACTTAGTTTAAATTGCGATTCACTCGAATTATTAATTCGTGTTGTTTATTAAATATGTACAGAAACAATAGCAATTAGATAAATTTAAATTTTTATTAACTTCAAATTATAGAAAAGATATTTAATAGATATTTAAATGTATGTATGTTTATATGTACATTGCTTGCTATTGTTTACTGTACATTGTATACATATTATTATATATCTTTAACCCAGAGTAATCGTACTACATTAAAAACTTTAAAATAGAAAAGATCTCAAAAATAATACAATCAAATATATAATTCATAGATGTTTGATTGCACTGGAAAAAATTGCATATATTATACTTTTATTAACATTTCTTATTATTTATATTATTTTTTTATATTTATATTATATATTTTTTACAATATTTTGTATTAAATATTTATATATAACGATTTTCGGGATAAGAATATGTAACAATATGTTGTAGCGCTTCTATTGTTGTGTTTCCAATAAGCGTAAAAAATTATGATTTTATTATAAGTAATTGATATTTTAATATTATATATTTGACATTGTTTTCCTTTCAGATTTTATAATGAATTATTTCTTTATTATAATTATATTGATATTATCTATAGAGTTGCATGTTGCAGATAGATTTGGAGACGTCTGAAGGGCGGATCACTTTCAATGAAGAGGCGTGGATACCATTGAATCAACGCCATTATATTGCAGCAGGTAACGTATGCACAGTGGGGGTTTTAGTGAGTAAGAATCTCACACTACCCCGGAAAACCGGGGTGCCTTTTGAAGGTTTCCCCCACGTAAAAAAAAAAAAAAAAAAAAAACAACGCTACTGCCATGTTAAAAGCTCTAGCTTCAATCAATTAATAATCCAATATAATAATCAACAACTATTTTTATATTATAGTATATAGTATATTTGAATATATAAAAATATTAAAAAATATTTTTTTAAATTGATCAAAAGAATATTTTAAATATTAAAAAAATATTTTAAATATTCTTTTTAAAATAATCTTAAACAAATTTTTTAAAATATTTTTATATATTCAAATACTTATTATTATATAAAAATAATTGTTGATTATATATATTCATTGGAGTATTTTATTGATTGAAGCTTGAGCTTTATGACACAAACTGAACGTTTTGTACATTGTCTGCATATAATATTTAACTTATTTATAATAATATATAATATATAAGTTTATATATATACACACAAAACATATGACAAGCGTTCTTGATTTTTTTTTCGATTATTGATGTTATATTGTATAATCTCTCTCTTATCTCTTTCTCTCTGCTACATAAATACTATTATAACGTGTAAGAACTTACGAGTAACGTATGATGGCTCAATGCAAGAATATTCAATCTCGTAGAAAACTTGAGTTCAAATATATCAATATGAATTTTTTTTATAATATATTGGAATATAGAAAAATCATAGAAATATATTTTTTAAGGCGATAAACTTAAAAATTTTTATATTGAAAATATTTTAATCATTTTACAACTACACACACTATATATATATTAAATGCAAAATAATTTCGTAAATAAATTAATCAAGTAATAAATCAATTGCAGCTACACACACACACACACACACACACACACACAAATAGCTGGTATGTTGATTTTTATTATTAATTTTTTAAATTTATTTTCTGAATTATTTTGCATTTATATAGTGTGTGTAGTAAAATAATTAAAATATTTTCAAAAAATGTTTAAATTAATCGGCGCAATATATTTTTTTATAATTTTTCTATATTGCAATATATTATAAAAAAATTGATATTGATTTGAACTCTAGTTTACTGGGTGATACACTGAACATCCTTGCATTGAGCCATCATACATTACTCGACATAAGTTTTTTTACATTATTAGTATTTATGGAGTAAATTATACAATAACATCAATAATCGAAAAGAAATGAAGAATAAGCAACATATTCGTCAATCTATGATTGCTACAAGCTAATGATAATTTATATTCGTTCTCTTATTCTTGTCTCTCTATCGCGCTGACTATACATAAAGTATCGATAAAAAAGTATAAGCAATAAATTGTCAAGTCTAAAGTACCCGTGTCTAACATATATTGTATACTAATTCACTCTCAATTATGCTACTGTTATTATTTATCATTAGACAATTATAAAACATACATATAATTTTTAGTGATATATATATATATATATATATATTTATATATAATATACGCACATATGTGCATAAGCGTATATAAAATTTACAAAACGTGGGTGCTTATTAGCCTTGCTACGTTACTGCCTTCTGCTACGGAAGGCCAGAAAGCATTTTCAGGCCGTATCTCGCGTGTAGCATGAGCACGTGATCAGCACGATAGAGGAACAAGGATAACGAGATTATCGATCCTTGTCTCTCTACCGTGCGTCCGCGTGAGCAATGCAATGGTGTGTGTACGTGTACAGACATACACCACTACATAAAACCTGAGAATTAGTTTCTCAGCGTTGACAACACTGAAATCGGAGTTTCGCGTTGTCACCGCGTGAGGTCTCCAACATCAATTCGGAGTTTGCCTGGGTCGCCTGCCGACCCTTAAGGGTCGGCAGGAGACACGGTGGAGACGCCTGTCGGCCGGCCGGGAACTACGGATTCGTTTATATAAGATTTTAGCCAAAATACTGAATGAATCCGATTAAATTTACGATATTTCTAATCAGTAGAATTGTCCGCAGCCCGCTAAAGAGCTATTTTTTGGAAAAACGTAAAAATAAAATTTATAATAAATTTGGTGAAATACGCAGCTAGCAACGGGTAAGGTTGGGTTAGCCAGGAGTCCGTATTTAATTTATTATAAATTTTTCAGAGCAAAATTGCAAAATCCGACTCTTAGGCGGGCTGCTTTATTATATAAAGAATATATAAAAAAAATTTCATGAAGCTACGTGACTTCTTCGATGCAAAATCTTATATGAACGAATCTCACTAGATCTATATCTAAGAGCAGCTCATGGGGACATTTTCTGGTAACATACTGACAGCTTGACAAGGAGAGAGATAATCGTTCTGTCTTTGTCTCTCTTGCATTACGTATGTAGTAGCATCCATGTAGGCACAAATACTAATATGTTGAGCACACGGATGCGATTATTGAAAGATAATGTCAACAAGAACCGGCTATCGTATTACTTTTGTTTCTCTGTATATGTAAAACGAGGTAAAACGACGATATCTTAGATCTTGCGCCTAACAATATCTTCCAATAATTATATCTTATTGTATGCCGTATCTCGCATATATTATGTATCTCAAATTATAGAATAATGATTTATTAAATATTAAAAAATATATTTTTTTTAAGGATTATTATATGTATAATTTAGAAAGAATATTTAAAATATTTATAAGTTTATATATATATGTATATATATATATATATATATATATATGTGTGATTGACAAGTATGTGTTATCTTGATTTCTTATTAATGTTACTGTATAAAAATATCAGCTGCATAAAGAATAATATAAAGAACTTATGAATAACATATAAATAGCTCAATGCAAGGTGTTCGGTCTATCACCCTGAAAACTCGAGTTCAAGTCTATCGGTATATATATATATATATTTTTTTTTTTATATTTATTATTATTGAAATATATAGAAATTATTAAAAATATATATTTTTAAAGGCGATACTTAAGAATTTTTAAATATTGAAAATATTTCAATAATTTTACAACTACAAACACATTGTATATATAAATGCAAAAAATTCGGTAAATAAATTAATCCAGTAATAAATCTATCTCTCTAAATCAGTAATCAATATATATATATATATATATGTATATATATATCAGAGATATATATCAGGGGACCGAAACAAAATTAAGGTTCGGTTTCGGTTACGGTTTAATAAAATATTGAATAACTGTTCCGGTTCCAGTTTCGGTTTTTTGATAAATAAAAAAACCGAAACCGTTTAAATTATGATTTTTTCGGTTACGGTTCCGGTTTTTAAAAATTTTTACTTTTTGTTTTTCTAATTAAATTAATTTCTAAATTATATTACTTAAAAAAATTATTATTAATTTTTATGACATAAATAAACAACACTTCATATTATACATAAAAATATATTTAGATATAGGTATATATAATATAGATACATATATAAATATATTTTCATATGTCATAAAAATTAATAATAATTTTTTAAAGTAATATAATTTATATATACTTTATATATATATATATATATATATATATATATATACAGGGTGTCTCAGACCACCCGTATCACCCTATTATATCGAAAACTGAGCGCGGCAGACAAAAATGTTTCAGACAAAAGTTGTAGGGCTTCAAGTAATGCATTACATAGTAATATTAGTATACCTTGAAGAGTGTTGTCAAGGTCATATAAAAATGACCTTGAAATTTTTAAATGGAAGTACCTATATTTCATTCCATATTCTTGTAGCTTATCTCGAGAGCTTTTCAAAACACTATATGTGAGTCTCTTTTTATTAAGTAGTTTTCGAGTTATGGAGCTTGAAAGTTACAGTACCGCCGGCGTTAGCATTACTCAAAGTCTACCGCGCGGAGGTTGCCCGGTCGGATTTACATTTCTTTTGTATGTGCGCGCGCGTATGTCTGTGTGTGTGTGTGTGTGTAAATGTATGGCTAGATGCTACATGTGATTAGGCCTGATGTTCGAAATGTTTACCGTTTACTTCAATACAAGCACGTATTCTTTTCTTGAAATTATTTGTTGCATAAAGAATTTCATCGGCAAAAAGCACCGCTAGGCGGCGCATGGCATAACAATTAATCCGTACATAAAATTCACTTAAGCGGAATTATTAACAGGCTCTCCAGCGAAGAAAAATGATCTTCTCTTGCAGAAAAGCACGTAACGAAATTCTCATTAATCAGCTATGTCGTATTCAAACGCAGAAGCTTCGGATATGATGCTTATTTTAGGTGAATGTGGTGGTCAATTTAGAGCAACTGCAAGATTGTGGCGAGAACGATACCCAGATCGCGTTCCTCACTCATACAATGTTTTTTCTCGCTTAAGTAAACGAATTATTAATAAAGGCATTATTCAACTTGATCACAATAAAGGTAGACAAATTCGACGCCCAGTTATAGAGGAAAGGACGCCAGAAATTCTTGCATCTGCTTAATTGTATCCCCACGATTCATTAGAGAAAGAGATTCTGGTATTAGTCGTGCCACGATCCACCGGATTTTTCATGAAAACAAGCTGCATCCGTACAGGATGAGTCTTCACCAAGCATTGACGATTGTCGATTTTAGAAACAGACTTGAATTTTGCAATTGGATACGTCAACAACCACAAAACTTTCATCAGAAAATTTTATTTTCTGATGAAAGCACATTTAAAAGTGACGGGTCTGTAAATACTTGAAACTGTCGTTATTGGGCACAAGAAAATCCTCATTGGTTCCGAGAAATTGACCATCAACATGTTTGGAAAGTCAATGTTTGGTGCGGAATTATTGAAAAACATGTCGTTGGGCCGTTTTTCTTTGAAGAGGACTTAAACGATGCTCGATATACCAATTTCATTGAAAATAATCTTCCGCTTTTGCTTGAAAATATTCCTCTACAATTACGCCTAAACATGTTTTTTCAGCAAGATGGATGCCCAGCGCATACATCTATAGTTGCTCGTCAACGATTGAACAATAAGTTTCCAAACAAATGGATAGGCAAATATGGCCCACATCATTGGCCAGCACGATCACCGGACCTCAGTGTTCTCGATTACTATTTGTGGGGAAGAGTAAAAGATCTGGTATACTGCGAACCCCCAACGACAAGAGATAATATGATTCATAGAATACGCGACGCTATTCGTTCTTTAGATGCCGATGAAATTCTTTATGCAACAAATAATTTCAAGAAAAGAATACGTGCTTGTATTGAAGTAAACGGTAAACATTTCGAACATCAGGCCTAATCACATGTAGCATCTAGCCATACATTTACACACACACACACACACAGACACACAGACATACGCGCGCGCACATACAAAAGAAATGTAAATCCGACCGGGCAACCTCCGCGCGATAGACTTTGAGTAATGCTAACGCCGGCGGTACTGTAACTTTCAAGCTCCATAACTCGAAAACTACTTAATAAAAAGAGACTCACATATAGTGTTTTGAAAAGCTCTCAAGATAAGCTACAAGAATATGGAATGAAATATAGGTACTTCCATTTAAAAATTTCAAGGTCATTTTTATATCACCTTGACAACACTCTTCAAGGTCATACTAATATTACTATGTAATGCATTACTTGAAGCCCTACAACTTTTGTCTGAAACATTTTTGTCTGCCGCGCTCAGTTTTCGATATAATAGGGTGATACGGGTGGTCTGAGACACCCTGTATATATATAAAACAGAAAATATAATATCTTCACAGCTATCATTATTGCGATAATACATACACGTTTCAAAACATTTAAAAAATAATTATAATTAAGCAATTATTGTAAACGACCCAACTGGCTTAATTGATCTTTCTTAATTCGATATCATATATAAATATACAGACTACGTTTCGACCTTTGGTTCAGGTCCTTATCAAGTCTAAAATTAAAGGATAATACTATATAGAAGGAATCATTTTATAAAAGCATAGCGCAAACCAAGTTGAAAACAACAATTATTATAAAGTAAATGATTAAAACATACCTTACTTAAAATTTTTTTCTTTTTTCAACATGTTACAATTCTCTCATCTGTACTAAACGTTTCGTATAGATGGTAAAAAACGAACTAAGTTAGACTTCCTTTATTATTCTATCATAAATAGGGTTTAAATTCTCTGTGTCTTTATGTTGGTTAATCGTGTTGTTAAATTTTTTTATATAAAACATTTCAGCTATCTCTCTTTTCCTAGTATGTGTTTCACGATGTAAAATATTAAAGGTTGTCCATTTAAAGTCATGTAAATATTCATTTCTATGTTTGCTTTAGCAATTATTAGACAAGATTCCCTTAACAATATGTAAGTTCTTATTATGGAAATGTTCATCAGATAACAAAATAGCGTGATCGACTAATTGTAAGTTGTTAATGATGTAACCAAAGCGTTATAAGCAAACATAGAAATGAATATTTACATGACTTTAAATGGACAACCTTTAATATTTTACATCGTGAAACACATACTAGGAAAAGAGAGATAGCTGAAATGTTTTATATAAAAAAATTTAACAACACGATTAACCTACATAAAGACACAGAGAATTTAAACCCTATTTATGATAGAATAATAAAGGATGTCTAACTTAGTTCGTTTTTTACCATCTATACGAAACGTTTAGTACAGAGAGAATTGTAACATGTTGAAAAAAGAAAAAAAATTTAAGTAAGATATGTTTTAATCATTTACTTTATAATAATTGTTGTTTTCAACTTGGTTTGCGCTATACTTTTATAAAATGATTCCTTCTATATAGTATTATCCTTTAATTTTAGACTTGATAAGGACCTGAACCAAAGGTCGAAACGTAGTCTGTATATTTATATATGATATCGAATTAATAAAGATCAATTAAGCCAGTTGAGTCGTTTACAATAATTGTTTAATTTTATTCTTCACTGGCGACACAAAAATACTCTTATAATTATAATTGTATAATATTGCACTTCGAGGAGACAGTTATCATGACATTTCCGTCATTTGCGCAAAAACAGAAAAAAATACCGAAAAGAACCGTAAACCGAAAATAATTTAACGGTCCGGTTATGGTTCCGGTGTTATAAATTTATCAGAATTTCAATACGGTTTACGGTTTCTGTTCTATTAAAAAAACGGTTATGGAACGGTTATCGGTTTTGGTCCAGGTCCCTGATATATATATATATATATATATATATATATATATATATATATATATATTAGTTATTGATTTATTACTGGATACATTAATTTATTCACGGAATTATTTTGCATTTTTATGTATATGATAGTTGTAAAATAATTGATCTTTTCAATATTTAAAAATTCTTAAAGTTAATCGCCTTTAAAAATATATTTTTAAAAATAATTTTTATATATTCTAATATATTATTTAAAAAAATCATATTGATAGACTTGAACTTGAGTCTTCAGGGTGACAGACCGAACACCTTGCATTGAGCTATTTATAATATGTTACTCGTATGTTCTTTACATCACGATTTATATGGAGCAAGTATTCTTATACAGTAACATCAATATAATCAAAAAGTAATTAAGTAATACATATTTGTTAGCCTATAAATCTACAATTGCCACTACATGTTAGACAAGAATTAAAATACTCGTTCTCTCCTTGTCTCTCTATCGCGCTGACGATACATAAAATATCGATAAAAAAGTAGAAGTAAAAAAGCAATAAATTGCCAAGTCTAATAAGCGCCCGTGTCTTACATGTTGTAATTAGTTCACTCTGCGAATTATTATTTTATTATTATTATTTATCATTGTACAATTTGGAGACATATATATAAATTTTTGATACTATTTGTTATATATATGCACATATGTGCATAAGCATATATAAAATTTACAAAAAGTGGGTGCTTATTAGCCTTGCTACATTCCTGCCTTCTGCTACGGAAGGGCAGAAAGCATTTTCAGGCCGTATCTCGCGTGTAGCATGTCACGTGATAAGCACGGTAGAGGAACAACGATAACGTGATTATCGATCCTTGTCTCTCTATCGTGCGTCCGCGTGAGCAATGCAATAGTGTGTACGTGTACGGATATACACCACTACATAGAACCTGAAATTGGTTTTTCAACGTTGGTAACACTGAAACCGGAATTTCGCGTTGTCACCGCGCGAGGTCTCCAACATCAATTCGGAGTTTGCCTGGGTCTCCTGCCGACCCTTAAATTTCTTCAAATTAAATAAAATTGTTGAAAACTAGGTAGAATAAACTAACAAGATACCAAATTTGATATAATAGACTTATATGAAATTAACTTAAATTCATTACAATTGTGCAGAATTTACTAGAATTTACTAGAAAATACTAAATTTGACAGAATTTACTTAAATTTCTTAAAATTTATTAAAATTGTTGAAAAGTAGGTAGAATAAACTAACAAGATACCAAATTAGATATAATTTACTTAAACTTAATTAAATAAACTGAAATTCATTACAATTGTGAAGAATTTACTAGAATTTACTAGAAAAAACTAAATTTGACAGAATTTACTTAAATTTCTTTAAATTTATTAAAATTGTTGAAAACTAGGTAGAATAAAGTAACAAGATACCAAATTTGATATAATGTACTAAAATTTAATTAAATAAACTTAAATTTATTCCAATTATGCAGAATTTACAAAAATTTACTAGAAAATACTTAAATTTCGTCAAATTAATTTAAATTGTTGAAAACTAGGTAGAATAAACTAACAAGATACCAAATTTGATAGAATTTACTGAAATTTAATTAAATAAACTTAAATTTATTCCAATTATGCATAATTAAGTAGAATTTACTAGAAAATATTAAATATTACAGAATTTATTTAAATTGATTAATAAAAACAGTGAAAAAGACTTAAAAATGCCTTTAAAACACCTAAAAAGGCCCTCAAACAGTGAAAAAGACACAAATGCCTTTAAAACACCTAAAAGGAAAAAACAAAAGAAATGATCTGAAGACTATGTAACTCTTTGTACGTAATCTTCAGATCATTGCTACAAAACTTATAAAACGTTTTGCTACGAAAGATGTATTTATATAAAACGATACTTGTAAAGTCACATCCGAGAAAGTAATTTGCTTGCATATTAAAGTGTTCCAGGAAGAAGGCGCTTATCAAAAGACTGAAAAAATCCCTAAAAACAATGAAAAAGACTAAAAAATTCATTAAAATGGTGATAAAACAAAAGCAAAGATAGGAGAACCACTTCACTCTTTCCGAAGTGATTTTCCTATCTTTGCTTAATACTTGTAAACGAAAGTGGTAATTATATTGAACAATACTTGTAAAGTCACATGCGAGAAAGTAAAAAAAAAGACAATGTTATAGAATGTAGTAAAATTTACTGAAATGTGTAAAAATAGTAAAGAATATAATATAATTTATTATAATTTAGTAGAAGAAACCGTATTTGAAATAATTTACGGATATTTACTAAAATTGTAAAAAAATAAAATAAAATTTATTTCAATGAACTAGAAAATATCACATTTGATAGAATTTACTAAAATGTATTACAATTCCTTATAATTGTCCATAATTAACTACAATTTACCCGAAAATAGAAAATGTTTGATAATTAACTTAAATTAAATAAAATTTATTGAAATTGTCCAAAATAAAATTGAATTGACTAGAAAATACAACATTTGATAGAATTGACTGATAGTTATTAAAAGTGTCCAAAATGTACTGAAGAAAATACCAAATTTTATATAATTTATGTAAATTTACTTAAATTTGTTAACATTGTTTTAAATGTACTACAATATATTTACAAGAAAATAGCAAATTTTATACAATTAAGTAAAATTAACTGAAATTCGTAACAATCTTGCAAAATATAAAATAATTAACTACAATAATAAATGCACCGACATTCTCTTTCTCTCTCGCTCATGTACGTTTCCCACGGTCGCGACTCTTATTCTTAGGCAACTTATTACTCGCCGCAGTTGATTGGCTTTTCTCTCCAAGTCCTGAAACATAGAAAATAAACTATAACAATTGTCAAAAATAAAAATACATGTTTATATACAGACTATAATACGAGTAAAAATAAAATATAAAATAATTCGTTCGTGTGTACATGCACCGGCAGAAATGGAGCTCGGCGTTACATGTGTGCGAATACGTGTATGACTTTCGGCTGTCTCAACACGTATTCCCACACATGTAACGGCAGACACCATTTCTGCCGGTGCGCGTACATAGGAATATATAAAACAAATAATACAAATTGTTCGATATTTAACAAATATTGAAAATGTATAATATATATACAAAAATATTTAAAAAATAAAAAAATTAAAATTATAACAGTTTAAAAAATATCGTCCATTTACGTACAATAAACTATGTTAAATATCACTGCTGCTGCTATCGGTTCTCAAAGAGAAAAACGTTGGAAAAATCTCCAGGCTAAGACCACGATCGTAGCAAGTATAAAACGTAGAAGAAAGGGCCAAATGCTGAGCAATAAAATGTCATCGTAACGCCAAAGAAAACAACTGGCACCGGTCTCCTTCGCATCACTACCATTGAAATTTGGAGACGTTTTCCTTCAAGATGTCCAAACGATAGATTTCTCAACTGTAACGTGTAATAGTTTGATGTGGTTACGGTAGTGATAATAAACAATAGCGCTTTGTAAGACTTCTTTATTGCCTCGTTCGTACTTTGCTTTCTCGCGTAATGCGTGCTCTGCCTACGTCCATCAGGCTGTGTAACTGAATAATTCTAAACTCCCTATGACATCTCCTCTTTAAACTTACAAATAAAAACTTAAATCTAAATGTAACAATTAAAGACTTCATATTATGTTACATAATCCTCTAGATATTTAGGTTTTTTAATTTTACGCTTTGGTCTTCCCTCTTCTCTTTCGCCTTGTGTCGCTAGAACTACCTCTGAATTATTATTTTCAGTTTTATTAGTTCCGTTTGCCGCATCTTCGCTTTCTGTTAATTCGATTGACGCATCTTGTACTTTGAATTTAGATTTTGGTTCAAATTTAAACAAATGTTTCCTGTTTCGCTCAACTACCCGTTCGCTTTCCAGTTGTACTGCATAAGATCTTGGTCTCTCGCATTCCTCTATTATTATACCTCTTTCCTTCACGTTATTATTTTTCTGTACATATACATCATCGTTGGGTTTTAAAGGCTTCGGATTTACAGCACCTCTATCATAATAAGCTTTTTGTGTTTGTTGTCTCGCTATTAGTTTATTTCTAGTTTCTTCGTATTTTTTGTTAGAAAAAATCTACTCTTTGTGTGGTAATAATCCACGCATTTTCCTGCCAAACATCAATTCCGCTGGACTACCTATTTCAGCAGTTATTGGCGTATTTCTATATTCTAATAATACTAAATATGGATCATGTCCGTCATACATAGCTTTTCTCA
Source organism: Prenolepis imparis (assembly GCF_030444845.1). Taxonomy (NCBI): domain Eukaryota; kingdom Metazoa; phylum Arthropoda; class Insecta; order Hymenoptera; family Formicidae; genus Prenolepis; species Prenolepis imparis. Next base: position 18,868,976 of record NW_028141164.1, read on the forward strand.
ACATTGCTTTTACAATACCAGTATGTTTCTCCACCTTGCCATTTGACTGTGCGTAAATTGGACTTGATGTTCGGTGTTCAAAATTCCATTTTAGAGCAAATTCTTTCATTTTTGACGTTTTGTACTGGGGGCCATTATCAGATACAAGAAGCAACGGAATTCCATATCTCGCAAAAGTGGATTTTAATGCTTGTATTACTGTTTCTGATGTTGTGCTTCTCATTGTCAGTAAACTCAGTTCTACATATTTTGAGAAATAGTCTATAATCATTAAATAATCATTGCCATTTAAATATAATAAGTCGGTTCCCAGCACTTGCCAAGGTTCCTCAGGTACATACCAGGGTTTCAGAAGCTCTTTCCTATTTAATTTTTGATGTTTTGCGCAAGCTTCACAATTTGTAACGAGATTTTCAATGTCGTTTGACATTCCTGGCCAATACAAGCATTCTCTCGCTCTTAGTTTACATTTCTCTATTCCCATGTGATTAAAATGAATTCTTTCCAACATTTCAGACCTCAAATTAGTCGGAATTACTAAACATTTATTTTTAAATAAGAGCTTATTTATCTCATATAAATCTTCTTTAAATGTGAAATAAGGCTTAACTGAATCTAGAACTACATTTTTTTGCTCTGGCCACCCAATTCTGACTAGTTTGATTATATCTTGAAGAACCTGATCTTTTTTCGTTTCTTCTTTAAATTTTTCTAGTTGATTTCTTGTTATATTCAAATTCTCTGTTATTATAGCTACTTGCGCTTCAAGCTCCTCAAGCATAATATACTCTTTATCGTTTATGCTAGATATCGATAACGCATCCGCTAAATACAATTCTTTCCCTGGTTTATACATTATAGTAGCATCATATTGTAATAATCTCATTCGCATTCTTTGAAGACGCGCTGGACATTCGTGTAAAGGTTTTTTAAAAATTGCTTCGAGAGGCTTGTGATCGCTTTCTACTATAAAATTTTTCCCATAAATGTATTGATGAAATCTTTCGCACCCGAATACAATAGCAAGTGTTTCTTTTTCAATTTGTACATACGCCTGTTGTGTCAGATTTAATGCCTTTGACGCATACGCAACCGGTAAGTTATCCTGTAGTAAAACTGCGCCAAGACCTTCCCCAGACGCATCCACTGATACAATTATTGGTTTAGAAGGATCAAAGTACTTTAAAACTGGTTCTTTTATTAGAATTTCTTTTAGTTGTTCGAAAGCTCTATTTTGTTCATCATTCCAACTCCAAACTACTCCAAACTACTTTCTTTATTAATTGTCTCAATGGAGCTGTTAAATGTGACACATTCGGAATGTACCGCGATACGTATGTAATCATCCCGAGAAAAGATTCTAAACTTTTTACGTTATTTGGTTTTTTCATTTCTGCGATAGCTTGAATTTTTTCATTATCAACTTTTATTCTTTTTTCTGAAAATATATGACCGATGTACTTAACTTCGTCTACTGCAATTTTACTTTTATTTCTATTAAATTTTACGCCGTGTTTTCTAGCGCGTTCAAAAACTTTATTTAATATCTCGTCATGCTCCGTATCATCTTTGGCATGAATCATTAAGTCATCAATAAATATTTCAACCCCTTTTATATTACTAAATATTTGTGAGAAGCATCTATGGAAAATCTCGAGAGCAGAACTAATACCATAAGGCATTCTTAAGAAACAATGGCTGCGTTCCGCAAAACACATATGCGCACATATGCTACATATGCGCGCAGAATATCGTTTAGGTATCGCGCATATGCACGCATATGCGCGCATATATGCGCATGTGCTTTACGAAACGTTCTCTTGTGAACAAAGAAAAAGCACGAACTGCTTCACGTCTGGGGTAAGAGCAGTTAATGCGTTCGACATCTTTGTTATTTTTCAAAAGTGAGATTTTCTTGTCATTAATATTTTAGATTAAAAATGGATGTAGTAAATTTTGAAGTGTACATAAATAAAAATACAATCACAATACAAACCGATCAAAAATCGCCGAAAGAGCTAAGAAAGGTTAGTTTAATATACATATATTTTTTAGAAATTATTAATTTATTGTACAAAATATTTTTTATATTTTTATTTTTTTAGATAATGCTTATTTACAAGAATTAATAAATAAAGAATTAAATAAACTAAATATACAAACAGCAATAATAAAGGATTCTCAAAATAATGAATCAAATGAAAAGGAAAATAATTTTGAACAATTGCCACAACATGAAAATGAAGGTATATGATAGCATTTGCATACACTTAATAAAAGAGATCTCTGTTATTATTACTACTTATATCTCTAATATTCTATAATTTTTTTATTTATATAGAAAGAAGTGTTTTGTCATGGGGGGAAAATGACACGCATCTTCTCATCACATTATACAAGGAAAATGAAAAAGACTTTAAAAAAGGAAAATTGAGACAGGGACAATTTTGGGAAAAGATTGCCGCAGAAATAAATAAAGTTAATCCTAACGTAAAAAGAACTGCAATTCAGTGCAGCAATAAAATATCTTGTTTAAAACGCACGTACAAAAAAATTAAAGACCACAATAACAAATCTGGCAATGATAGGAAAACTTGGTCATTTTACGAGGTACTTTAAACAATTTTTTTATTTTACTAATGCTATATAGTGGTATTTAAAAATGACATTATATTTATAAAAATATTTTTTTAAATAGGAGATGGATGAGCTTTTTGGTAATCGAGCATGGGCCACTCCAAAAAGTCTAGCTTCTGAAGCTGGTCCAAGTCAACTTTCATCATCCGCCAGTTCAACATCGTTATCACCAGTTTTTACAAAATCGTCTAACATTAAAAGAAAAAGACAGAGTCTTTTAGAAGAATTAGTAAGTGAAAGCAATATTAATCATAAAGAAAAAAAAATACGAGAAGAGAAAAAACTTGAAATGTTCGATACATTTAGAGCAGAAAAACTTAAAATGCATGAAGAAAAAATCAGCATGCAACAAAAATTACTGGATGTTATGACAAAATTATATTTCCAAAAAAAATAAAAGTAATTTTAAGTTACTTTAATTATTTATGTACTTATATAGTTTAGTAGTTTTGTTGCAACAAGTTTAGATTTGTACTTAATATTTTTCAAAAATAATTTTAATTTTTAGTTATAAAGTTAAATAAGATTTATTTTTAATTAATTACAAAAATGTAATTGGATTTAATTATGTTGTATTAGTAATTAGTCGTACTAAATCTAAAGCATTTTTATTTTTATTAAGGTAATTTTAAGTTTCTTTATATGTATTAGTCAAACATATTTTGTTTATTAGATATTATAACTAAAGGACAAATATGTCTTTTTCTATAGATTGAAATTTATTCAAACTGCAAGACTGCTCATTATTTATTGTGTTTATAATGTGCAAAAGCTTTATTTTTTGTTACTTTGCAGTTTATTAATTGTTGAAGCTTTAGTTTAAGTATATAAAGTAGATAAAATGCTACTGAATTGTGATCTCACATTAAAAAGTACAAACATAAAAAATTAATCACTTAAAATAAAATATATTATATTTTTATATTAAAAATTATAAAATATATGTAAGGTTTGTAAAAAGATGTTTTATTAATAAAACAACATCCAAAATTAATGTTATTTATTTTAATAAACAGTACTCTAAATTATGGTTCTTGTAATAAAATATTATTAGTAAAAGTTTCCATAATAACTATTCTAAATATATATAAACAAGATTTCTATACACATTTTAAAAAAATATTAATATAAAGTTTATTAGGATATAAAAATAGATATTAATACAATGTCTATTTAAATATGACTATAATAAAGTTAAACAAAATATAAAATAAAATATAATTAAATTAATCGCATTTGCAAATTATTCATTATTGCTCTACGTTTCGCTTTAGCAGCCTCAATATTTGCACTTTGCACATTTTGTCTCCATGCAAGATGAGGTTGATTACCAATATTTTCTGCATCATTTATTAAATCGTTCATGAAATCATTATGCAAAATGCAAATATTGTGTAATACACAAGTAGCAATTACATATTCAGGAATTTTTTGTATATCTACTAGAGATAATCTATCGAATATCCTTCTCCATCTTGTTTTTAATACCCCAAATGCTCTTTCAATCGCTATGCGAGCTGATGATAGACAAAAATTAAAATTCACTTCTTCTCTAGTAAGATAACCATTATTTTTAAATGGTACCATTAAATTTAAGTGGATGGGATATGCAGCATCTCCTACAATATAACTTTCATTCGGGAAGTAGATATCCGGTTGTTCCATATAATCATTTATTTGAGAATTACGCAACACTCGAGCATCGTGTACACTTCCAGCGTGGCCTACTAACACACTTGTAAATAATAATTTTTGAGTGCAAACTGCCTGCAAAATAAATTGATTATTTAAAATTATATAAAGAACTGCATAATATAAATATAAATATACAATACAAATTTAACAAATATACAAACTATGACATATACATATATGTGTATATATGTATATGTTAACAATAAGAATTACTATTAAGGCTCTTCCGTAATAAATACAAATATAAGTGATAGGGCCTTAAGAGCCGAACGCGGATGTTGATGCGTATTCCAACGAAATTTAATTTTTTCGCTAGAATTAAATTAATTGTGCATAGGGCACGAATTTTACTACTTGGTATACTGCCAAGTCTTGTATGGAATAATCTCATACTTGAGATTTTTATTCTATACATCCCCTCTAACCCCCCTAAACCCCCCTAAAGAATTAAATGCGAGAGAAAAATATAGATCCGAAAGTCGCTGAATCGGGAATCGAACCCGAGACCTTTCGCTTGCCGGGCGACTGCTCTTCCATCTGAGCTATTCAGATCCTTTCGATTATATATTTTTCTCTGCTTTTTAAAGAAATACTTTAAATAACGCCTTTTCGGCCGGCGTAAACCAAGTAGTAAAATTCGTGCCCTATGCACAATTAATTTAATTCCAGCGAAAAAATTAAATTTCGTTGGAATACGCATCAACATCCGCGTTCGGCTCTTAAGGCCCTATCACTTATATTTGTATATGTTAAGTTTAAAACAAAATTAATTTACCTGAAGATGAATGGCAGAGTATCCTTTGCGACATATATAATCATCACCATTTTCTTTAGGCTTATTGATTTCAATGAGAGTGCCGTCAATAGCTCCAATGACACCATGTAATCCACTCACATTATCAAATTCATTCATTACTTCAACAGCTTTTTGTCCAGTTGGCCATTTAATAAATTGATGTGCAATTTGGAAAAGAGCAGCTGCCACTCTTCTCAATGAACGAAAACAAGTAGCTTTGCCAACTCCAAATCTATCACTCACTGATCTGAAAGAAAATTAATTTTTATATCCATTGAAATTACTAATACAATATAATGTCAACAAATTATTAAGAAGATGTACCGAAAACTTTCAGGTGTAGCCATAAACCATAGTGACATTAATAATTGCTTTTTAGCTGGAATTGTTTTATTCCCAAAATTGCTGTTTTTTTCTTCTAATATTGGACCAATAAGAAGCAAAATTATTTCGAAAGATGCTGGGTATAATCTATTAACAAAGGAGGATGGGTAAAATCATCGGATTTTGGCCCAAGCGATGGAACCTTTTTTATGCATGTTTTCTTATATTTTTGGATGTGCTGAATTCAAATCAAACGTTATTTTCAAGGTATACCAATGGGAAAATATTGAAAATCGCATTTAAATTGCAGATCTGCTCTTAGCATAATCCAAGATTAATGACGTAAACGTGGCGGCTATCTCATCTCGTGTGTGTGTGTGTGTGTTAAAAGTCAAGCATTACAAAAAATATTGTATGTGGCATGTGCGGAAGACAACGAATTACGTCGCGCGTCAAGTTGCCGCATTCGCCTCAGCTTATGATACAGATACATTCACCACTCGTACTCGTGCCTTCGGCTTGTGCTACAACTTCACGCGCGACGTAATTCATTGTTTTCCACACTTGCCACACAAGATACTATTAGGATATTTCAGAAAAAAATTAGTTTTATTCTCACATTTAGACTGACTTACAGTCAAATTCGGCTCTATTAAAAAAAAAAAATTATTTTTATTAGAGCGCTTAGATTTATCTTTTCATATTTTCCGGCAATAATTACTCCGGCGCGGTGATATAATATATTTCTTCATTCTTTTATTGATTGGAATGGATAAGATTGTAACATTTGTGGCGTGAGCTAAAAAAGCAAGATCATCATATCGTCATGTAAGTGATAATATGTTTGAATACGTAATATGTTACAGAAAATCTCATCGTGACCAAACTCAAGCTGTTCAAAGCACAATTCCAAATATGACGAAGGGTCATGCTAAGAGGAGAACTTCAATTTAAATGCGATTTTCAATATTTTCCCATCTGTGCACCTTGAAAATAACGTTTGATTTGAATTCAACACATCCAAAAATATAAGAAAACATGCATAAAAAAGGTTCCATCGCTTGGGCCAAAATCCGATGATTTTACCTCCTTTCATTAGTTTTATAATCTTAATATTTATATCTTATTTTATATTGCAAATAATTTTTGTAATTTACGTACCGAAAGTGTTTTTTAAAATCCTCGGCATTTAATTGATCAACTATTTCAACATAATTTTGAACTTTTGGTATTTCATTTAAATCAGCTCTATCCTCAACAATTGCATTTAGATTTAATAGGTCTTGTTCATCATCGCTTGAATCCGAAAAAAGAAATTCTGCAATTTCACTATCGTCACTTTCACTATTTTCAAAAAAGGTCATGATTTGCAGCATTTTATAAAATTATTATATTGCAATCTTGTTAAAAATGAAATCAATTGACTGTTTATATCGAGCTATATGTACGAGCTGTTACGTGTTGCACGAGCAGGTTAGATTACAGGTTAGGTTAGGTTTGCTGCGCATGATGCATTTTGCGGAACGTTCGAGCATTGCTCGCAGAAATGACACGCACAATGTGAATTGCGGAACGCAGCCAATCTCTACCACACGGTGTATTGAAAGTCGTATATTTCACGCTATTCTCGCAAAGGGGTATTTGCCAAAATGCTTGACTTGCATCCAAAATACTAAATTTTTTCGAACCCGACATTCTAGCCGATATTTCTTCAAAGGTTGGTAAATAACAATGTTCTCGCATTAAATTTTTATTCAGATTACGCGGATCTAAGCAAACTCGAATTTGTCCATTGCTTTTACGAACTAATATTACTGCATTAACCCATTCAGTAGGTTCCGTAATTTCTTTAATTACTCCCAACTCAATCATTTTCTTTAGTTCAGCCTTGAAAACATTTTGTAAATGTATTGGAATTTTCCGCGCCGGCTCAACAATCGGTGTAATATTATCATTTAGTTTTATTTTATAAATAAAGTCTTTCATTTCGCCTAATCCTTCAAAAAGATCTTTATTATTTTCTATCTCTTTAGTTTTTCTTATTTTAACTGTCAATTCTCTTTATTAGATTTAAATTTTGTTTCGCTGTTAATCCTAAAACTGCAGGTGCCCACTTCTCACACTCTACTACATGAAAAATTAAATTCTCTGCGTGACCTTTTTTTGTAGTGCAATTAATTTTACATTTTCCTATTACATTTATTTTTGACCCGTTATAATTACTTAAAATTGTACTCGATTTCTCAATTGGTGCAAGTATTTTCCACATATTATATTTCTCCAATGGAAAGACATTACATTGAGCTCCTGAATCCATTTTCATTTATACTTTTTTAGATCTATTAATATAAATTTCTGTATACCAATCGCGATCATTCTTGCTATAGATATTAATTTCCCCGCAAAACAATGCTTTTTCCTTTGACCGTTCGGGCTGTTCTAACTCATTTACAACGCTTACTCTATTATTATTGTTTCTACATTTTTTCGCAAAATGTCCTTTTTGTTTACATATTGCACATAACCTATTATACGCTGGACAATTACGAGGTGTGACCTAAGCCACTGCGCTGACACTCTCCAAAGTTCCCTCGTTTCCTCGTTTTGTAGTAGAACTTTGATGCTCTTCTGTTGTATTTTTAGCTTCTTTGCCGTACTGCTTCGTTGTCTTAAAGTCTCCTTGATGTTTCCAGTTCGTTTTTCTCGATGACCATCCTTATTCCTTTGCTGCTTTTTTCTCTCTCGAGTGATTGCGAGTACCGAGCGGTCCTCCTTCAGCGTTTTCAACTGCTCTGTCGCTAATTCCGCTGTTTTGCACAATTTTACACATTTCTCCAAGGTCATTGTTTCTTCACGGAGTAAACGATCCTTTAAATTTTTATTAATAATGCCACTGATAATTCTATCTTTTATCAGGCTGTCTTTTACGTCACCGAATCAACACGATGCACTCAGTTTTTTCAAGTCTGTGAGAAAAGTGTCAAAACTTTCCTCTTCCTTTTGATTACGTGCGAAAAAGATATGTCTTTCTACACTTTCGTTTGATTTCGGGACACAGTAGTTTTCCCAAGCGGTAACAACCGTCTCATAGACTTTCTTTTGTTCCTCAGTTAGCGTAAAAGTATTAAACTTTTCAACCGCTTCCTCTCCGAGCACGTGTAGTAAAATTGCCACCTTAACCTCACTTGGCTTAGTATTAGCACCAGTAGCTATCATATAAAGCTCGAAAAGCTGCTTCCATCTCTTCCAATTTTCAGCAATACTTCCTTCGAAGGACATTGGTTTCGGCGGCTTGAGTGTCTCCATTGTCCAAACAGTTGTTGTTTTTTTTTTTTTTCGTTGTTATTCACTCTTATTCGAGTTACGTTCCTTTTCTATTTTATTTTCTTTCAGGACACTTCGTGAGCTTGTTCCGTCACTTAGACTGCGCCATGTAATAGTTTGATGTGGTTACGGTAGTGATAATAAACAATAGCGTTTTGTAAGACTTCTTTATTGCCTCGTTCGTACTTTCTCGCGTAATGCGTGCTCTGCCTACGTCCATCAGGCTGTGTAACTGAATAATTCTAAACTCCCTATGACATAACGAACGACGAATGAAACAGCGATTTTAGTAACAAATTAAATATTCAATATCTTTTTTAATTCAAGTATTTGTAGTAAAAAAAAATTTTGCTTCAACATAAGCAGGGGAAGGAAAAATTACACATAAATATAACTACTTGTATAAAAACGTATGAAAGAAATAAGATTTCAATAAAATAACATGTGTAAAAACGTATAAAATACAATCAAAGATCCGAGCTGTACTAAAACTCCTACAATTCCTCTGCCTTCTCATCCGACGTACTCTCCTCTTCCGTTAAACTTTAAACGGAAGTTTAACTGCTTTCTATAAGTTTTCTTTTCGCTCCTTTATTATCTTCATCGCTCCAAGACGAGCGGTATCTTTTTCTTGGGCCAGACATGTAAAAAGAAAAACAAAATAAATTAATTAGCAAATTCTACCAAAATACAAATTATAAAAAAACAACTTAACTTTGTCTCGAAATCTTCCTAAACTGTTACAGCTCCTAAAAGAAAATTCATTATTAATATATTATAATATACAATGTCAAGTTATTTTGCAACACTGCGTACAAGGACAAGCCACATACATTAATATTAGACACACGTATATACACACAAAAACTTTAATTAACAATATTATACTATTTTCCAACACCACGTGCAATGAAAAACAACATGCATTAATATTATACATACGTACCCTATTAAAAAACGCCAACGTTGATCGCCAACAACCAAAAATGCTTACTCGACACAACAGCTGACTTATCGCCATATACGGAACATGCAACACGCTCACGTAGCGGTGAGGGTTGCCGGGTCACGTAGCCGAGCCGAGCTCCCAGCCGAGTCGAGCCGAACAACTAAGTCTCGGCCATCTTGGCATGTTGCTCATTCCGTAAGTGGCACAAGCCTGTCACTTAAATTTTCCATTGTGATAATTGTTTGCGCGCTCATCGCCGATCCTCGACAGTACGAGAGTAAGTATTTTTACGTGCTTAATTATCGTATAAATTCAATCGCGTCGCGAAATCGTGTATCGACATCGTTATCGCGATCGAACGACCAAGTCTATAAAGAGCGAGTCAAGTACACGGGCGGATTGAATTACTTGCTGCGCTTTCCGTTGTTATTCGGCGTCAATTTGCAAATATTTAATAAAATTAACATAAATTTTATTTAATTAGTTAAAATTGTTAAAAATTCATAACAATTTACCAGAAACTACAAAATTTTATAGAATTTAGATTAATTAACTTTTATTTATTGTAATTGTCTAATATTTATTACAATACAGTTGAAAATAAAAAATTGTATAGAATTTTGTTTAATTTACTTAAATTTGTTAAAAATTTTAAAAATTTATTAGAATGTTGTCAAAAATACAAATATTTCATTAAATTAACTTCAATTTTATTTAATTTGTCAAAATTCTTTTTAATTCAGTACAATTTACTAGAAAATAAAAAATATTATAGAATTTACTGAAATGAAGTTAAATTTATTGTAATTGTCCAATATTACTATTCATATAAGATACTGCACTGTAAATCTAGTATCTTATTTTTACTAATAGATATTCACTTTTAGTCTCTAAGATGTGTCAAAATTTGGTATTCTGACCTATTTTGGTCGAATCTTTAAATCACTCGTCTTGACATAAAATTGTGGCATGTATAACTTGCATCTTACTAGTTATACCAGATATTATATGTAGGATTAAGTTATTTATTCATTTAGACTGTTTGATATATAAAATTTGTAACGATGCATCCCCCCATCGTTCCCGACTCTCCGTCGGAAGGCTGCGCCCGGCGAACACCAGCCGGACAATGCAGCAGGCGCATTGCGCCCCCTAATCTTTCGCGATTACAATGCCGTCGAACGGCATACGAATATGCGTGTGGTATATACCCGTCGTATACGGCGATATACGGTACGTATACCGCCGCGCCGAGCGCGCCCGACGGCTGCCGAATCCGGCCGAAGCCTACCGCCGCGGCAAGTACCGTTATCAAGCTGCCGAATGATCCGCCGCAGATCTAGCTCCGATCGGGTATAAAAGGAGCCCTAGATCCTAGGATTGGCATTCCATCTCCCGATCCGATTCCCGTCAGATCACCAGACTCGGAATATTGAGATAGAGTGTACTCCGTCTCGGCTGAGAGGTCTCGCAGCTGTCCGTAAGGAGTCTTCCGATCCGACCGGGAAACCCGAAACAGTCGGCCAAAGGGGTAGAGCGTGCTCTGGCCTCTCTCGAGTTATCCGCGAGAACCGACTTCCGACCCGCTCGTTTTCCGCTTCCTCACCCCGCTGCAATAGACGCAATCCCGGTCGCATTCTTGCGAGAGAGGATCCTTCGCGTCTCTCTTAACGCGCCGCCCACTCTCTCGCGCCGTACAAAGCGCTCACCCCCCGTGTGGGGATACGCACACAAGTAACGCACCGCGCCCCCGACCACGCGCGCCTCGCTACACGCCCGCGGTCCGCCTTCCCGAATTTCTTTAATATAAGAAATCGCGCTTTTCCCCCGAAAGTGGCCCCGCGGCCATCATTGTCGTAATCCCGACTCGCGCCTACCTACCGATACGCCCCGGGCGCACTAATGGCGTGCGCGACCGATATATATATATATGTCTACTCGATTATCTTTTCGTGATACCGAATCTTATTTTGTATATTATTTACCGCGATGCGTTTAGATACCGAATATTATTTTGTATATTCTTCACCGCGATACGTTTAAATACCGAATCTTATTTTGTATATTATCTACCGAGATACGTGTAGATGCCGAATGTTATTTTATATGTTATTTGCCGAATAATAGTTTAAATGTTATTACCCGTAGTGCGTTTACTGCGTGTCTTCTGAGTATCTCGCGAGTTATTACGATACTGCATATTATTTTCCGTGCGGTGTTTAATCGCTGTACCTTCATGTGTATTATTTCTCTTTTTTTCATTTCTTTTACTAAATAATTTTATTAACATAAAATTAACCGCGTGTTCTGTGTCAACCTCTTTTCGAGCCCTGATCCCGACTGAGCCGTCCGACGCTCGCAAAAAGCGGCTGTTACAAATTTATTTCTGCGATACATGAGAATTCAGAATTTACACCTATTTTGTTCCAATTATTTATTTCATGTATTGGCACTTGTGGACAGTATATATTGGCTTGACTTTGCGATTAATATGAGATGCTGCAGTGAGAATTTAGCATCTTATTTGTGTTATTAGATATCCATTATTTTAGTTGTTACGATATGTCAAATTTCTATATTTTCACCTATAATGGTCGAATCTTAAAATAAAATGTTTTGACATAAAATTTTGGCATATATAACTTGGATCTTACTACCCAGATAGCCAAATCTGTCAAGAGCATGTATTAAAACTGTGTGCTATATATTTTTGCCAGCAAAAAAACTGCAGATTTTATACAAAACTTGTTATATCAGATAATGATAGCAGAAGGTTGGCAGAAATGTTATAAAATCTGCTGACATAATTTGGCAGCAAGTCAGTAGCAGAAATCAAGCAGGATTTGTATAGAATTATCATAGCAGATTGGTAGTAGAAACCGAGCAGGATTTGCGCAACGCAGTTTGGTGTCAGATTGACGGCAGAAATCGAGCAAGATTTGCGCGCGCACAATCTGATGGCAAATTGACAACAGGATCTGCATTTTGCAGTTATTTAATAGTTCCTTCATCTACCGCTATGTGATGTATTTTCTCGCAATCAAATTTCTGTTAAAAATAGATATAAAGTCTGCAAGTCGTGGCTATTAATAAAAGATCGAAAGTATATTTTTCTATCAGTTTAATTTTTGATATCTGACAAGTCTAACATGAGAATATTAAACTTATTAGAATCAATAGGATATACATGAAAAATTATCCATTTACTTTCTATTTAAAGCATAAAGCAGAATTTAATTCTCATATAAATTATATCTTAAATTTTATAAATTATATAAATTTAATTATTTTTACAATTTATTTTATTAATTTAATTAATAGATTAAATTGAACATTTAAAATTGTTATGTGAGATATAACTACATACAATATAATATGTTATACATTAAATATCATATTTATGAAAAAAAAAAAATTATAAGTAGCGGATAACACGTCTTATGCATCTGTTATATTCATCGAAAAATATTGAATTTTATTATACTTATATATTCAAATGGCAAGGAACTGTGCAGATCCTGCTCGATTTCTGCCGCCAATCTGCTATTAGATTGCGTTTGACAGATCTGTTCGGTTTCTGCCGCCAATCTGCCATCAAACTATATGTGCAGATCTGCTCAGTTTCTGCCGCCAATCTGCTGTCAGATTTTGCTTATTAACTATGCTAGTAGAATATCATCAATTGCGGACACAGTGGATAGGAATCTGCTGTAAAGTCATGATTAGATCTGCTGTCATACTGCCGACATGCTGCTAACATTTTGCTATCTGGGTAGTTATACAAGATATTATATGTAGAATTCAGTTATTTATTAATTTAGGCTGTTTGATATATAAAATTCATTTCTGCGATGCATGTAATTTATGAATTTATACCTATATTGGTCGGATTATTAATTACATGCATTAGGCATATAATTTTTGTATAGAACAATAATACTTAACTATTTATATAAGATACTGCATTGTGAATTCAGTACTTTACTTGTATCTGTAGATATTAATTTTTTTGGTCTGTATAGAATCTGTCAAAATTTAGTATTTCCACCTATTCTGGTCGAATCTTGAAATAATTGGATTAGACATTAAATTGTGGCATGTATAACTTGGATCTTACTAGTTATACAAGATATTATATGTAGAATTATGTTATTTATTCATTTAGACTGTTAGATATATAAAAATGATTTCTGCGATACATGTAATTTCTGAATTTATACCTATATTGGTGGGATAATGAATTACAAGGATTTGATAATTTTGGAAAGTATAACAATTAAAACAATTATAATAATATATAACAATTAAACCTTACTATTGATATAAGATACTGCACTGTGAATCTAGTATCTTATTTATACTAATAGATATTCACTTATTTAATCTCTAAGATGTATCAACATTTTGTATTGTGACCTATTTTGGTCAAATATGAAAATAAATCGTTTTCACATTTCATATTATTACAATTTACTATAATTAAATAAAATGTATTGTAATTGTGCAATATTTACTATAATTTGGTATAAAATAAATAATTGGATACAATTTAGTTAAATTTAAACAAATTTGTTATGTGTATAAAATTAACTCGAATTTACTATTATACAAAATACAAATATCTTATAGAATTAACTTACATTTAATAAAATTTGTCGAAATTGTTAAAAATTCAGTACAATTTACCAGAAACTACAAAATTTGATAGAATTAAGTTCAATTTATTCAAATTCATTTAAATTGTAAATTTACTTCGAAAATACAGAATTCGATACAATTTACTTAAATTTATTGAAATTGTAATCAATTAACTAGAATGTACTACAAAATACCTAATTTAATAGAATTTAATAAAATTTACTACAATTTACTTCAATTAATTATAATTGTACATAATTTACTACAATATAACAGAAAATTCAAAATTACATGGAATGAAACACTCAATCTTAAGTCACATGCATTAATATTAGACACGTACCAAATAAAAAATGTATTTTAATATGCAATCTTACATAATTTTCAAACAATGCATACAAAGGAAAGTCACACGCATTTATATTAAATGCAGTTATATATACAAAAATACTTAGATTTGCATTGTTAAACTATTTTTCAACACAGCTTACAAGAAAAGCCACATGCATTTACGTACCTAGATACAAAAACATTTTAATACTCAATCTTACATTATTTTTCCACACAGCGGAAAGTGCATGCATTTATATTAGACACGTACCTAATAAAAAATATATTTTTATATGCAATCTTTGATAATTTTCAAACAATGCATACTAAGGAAAGTCACATGCATTTATATGAGATACAGTTATATACACAAAAATACTT
Source organism: Prenolepis imparis (assembly GCF_030444845.1). Lineage (NCBI taxonomy): Eukaryota > Metazoa > Arthropoda > Insecta > Hymenoptera > Formicidae > Prenolepis > Prenolepis imparis. The sequence continues at coordinate 18,884,050 of NW_028141164.1, forward strand.
AAATTTGCATTCTTAAACTATTTTTCAACACAGCGTACAAGAAAAGCCACATGCATTTACGTACCTAGATACAAAAACATTTTAATACTCAATCTTACATTATTTTTCAACACAGCGTACAAGGGAAAGTGTATGCATTAATATTAGACACGTACCTATTAAAAAATATATTTCAATATGCAATTGATAATTTCTCCTATCTCTAACCGTTGTCGAGTTATGCAACTTTGACGAAAATATTGGACGGAAATTTCATAACTCGACAACGGTAAGAGATACGAGAAATTACCAAGACACCTTTTTTGTACATCTCATCGGGATCTACAAAGAAGGTGTCTTGATAATTTCTCCTATCTCTAACCGTTGTCGAGTTGGGAAATTTCCGTCCAATTTTTTCGTACTAGTTGCACAACTCGACAACGGTTATGGATACGAGAAATTATCCTGACACCTTTTTTGTACATCTCATCGGGATCTACAAAGAAGGTGTCTTGATAATTTCTCCTATCTCTAACCGTTGTCGAGTTATGCAACTTTGACGAAAATATTGGACGGAAAATTCATAACTCGACAACGGTAAGAGATATGAAAAATTACCAAGACACCTTTTTTGTACATCTCATCGGGATCTACAAAGAAAGTGTCTTGATAATTTCTCCTATCTCTAACCGTTGTCGAGTTATGCAACTTTGACGAAAAAATTGGACGGAAATTTCCTAAATCGACAACGGTTAGAGATACCAGGTTGGGGTAAAGGACCTTTTTTCTACATGTCATCGAGATGTACCGAAAAGGTCCTTTGCCCGAACCTCGTATCTCTAACCGTTGCAAAGTTACAGATTTTGAAACTTGAAAATTTGACCACGGGTTCCTTACCTGAGATAATAACGCGCTCCAAAAGCAAAGGAGGAATAACCGATTTATCCACGCTCGTTGGACCATCTAGACTTTGCAACTTGGAAACGGAGTGAGATTCCATCCTTGACCAAAGGACCTTTTTGGTAGAACGAATAAAATCCTATTCATCGAAAACCACTCCCACCCCCTAACAATCCTCTTTAAGGGGGTGAATACCTGTATCTCGTAAACGGTGCTTGATAAAAATATCGGGTTTACGCCATCGTGTAGGGCTCCTCGAACCTGGCTTTGACATCACTCGAGTGACTTTCGCATGATGCTTGTAACTTGGAAACGGTGCTATATAGATCCATCAAACTGGTATTACCATCGCTTACAGTTAAAAGTTTAATGTTATCGTGACGTGTTGCTAAACAATACAAAATATATATATAGAAATTAATCGATAAATCGTGTGTTCCCTTGTCATTGGTTGCAACAATCAGCCTCCGCCAAGTAGTCAGTACCAATGCTCCTTTTCCATTCCTTTCTATACGTACGCGTCGGGAAATTCCGTATTTTATAATTATAGTAATCGTTCGAAGCATTGTCCATTAGCCATTGCTTTATCATAGGCGAAGGGAGGGGCTCCGCCCCTCCCCCCTGCACCCCCCACCTCGTCTGCGCCTCTACCGCGTATTGGAGGGCTTCGCCCCAATCCCCATCGGGGGACTTCGCCCCCCGAACCCCCCAATGACCCTACATAAAAAAACCTAACATTTTTATATATAGTATTAATTCAGATTTTTTTGTCACCCTACATTTTGGTCACTTTTTCAGGGATCAAAAACTTTGAAAAAATTTATAAATATTTCAAAATTCCACAAATCTGACACAAATCGAAGCGTCCTAGGACAAAAACACTGGTATACGTTTTTGTTTCCATGAATGAGGACTAAACGATAGTACCATCGAAATATGACCTTACCGTGCTCGTTTTCGAGATTCATACGTGGAAAGTGAATCTTTGTTCCCCGATAACTCTAAATCTATTAATCCTGGAATTTCTCGTATCTATAACCGTTCTCGAGTTATGGAATTTTGTCATTAAAACGCATCTCTCTTAATTTCAGAGTGTCGCGAGAACGCGAACGAGTTTGAAGAAACCGTCTTTTTCAAGACGCTGTTAGAGGACGACAAACAACCGAGGTAAGTGTTGTTTCCTTTTAAACATTTTTTTTCTTTCAGGTTGTTATTTTCAGGTCTTTTTTTTCTTCATATCTGTCGGGTTATGCCCCGATCGTCGGTAGGGGTAATGCTTAGGGACGGCGCCCTGATTTCTCACGTCCCGGGAGGAGTTGGCACCTCCCCGTCAGTATGAGTCTGTGTTTTTTTACTTTTTTAGGGTTTTTCGTTCAACAGATTCGATTTATTTTCTTTTAGATGTCACGTGTAGAGACACAATGACCTATTTTAGGCCGTCGACGCCGCCATCATCCGTCCCTAAAATTGGTAAATACGATCGAAACGGCGCGTTTCCGTCGACCTCGCGACGACGACACCAGCGATTCGTCGTTCGTATATGTCGACGATGAGGCCGAACACACGTACTCCATGTCACCTTTATTGTTTGAGTCGGAAGAATTGAGCAACATGGAACCCATGGACGACCATGACTCTGACGACACGGCTACAAGCGATGATGGAGAGATGGACGAACAAGAGGATGAAACGCCAGAGACGATCCTCCAGTTGCTCAGTCCCGTAGCAGTAGATTACGATTACGCAAGCGGACTAGATATTACCAGAACAGGCGACATTGACTCGTTCCTCATCACTGCACGGAGCCTTGCACCTTTCCGTTGCACCACAAACGTTACGTTGACCATTAACGAAAAGTTTACTAGTGTTAGAAACATTAAACTAACATGTTACTTAAATATACGATCGCAAATACGCAAGATCCGCAGCCCAAAGTTTGTGGTGAAGGGAGATAAATATGAAAAGGACGCAAAATTGTACGAGTTTAAATTGGGTACCTTGAACAACGTACTTTTATACATGCTCTTTCAAATAAATCCAAATTGCCAACTACTACGACATTTGGAGACAAAGAGCGATGACAAAGTAGCTGGCAAAATTTTGACGTCCTATCGAAAATTTATCAAGACCGTTCTAATCGCTGCGGCTCGACGAATGCCGAGTGACAGTGTCACCGCCATGTCCGGCTTGCCATATGTCACATTTCAACCATACGGTTCCTACATCATATCGACCAACGAGTGGCAGACGTATGTGGATAACGTCTCGGAAATTTTAACAGAGACGCGATTGAACAAGCTGTGCGGGATGCAATATCTCCGATTTTACATCTGGACGGATTACGCGCGCCACGCCAAGCAGTCTTGGACCATTTGACGTCAATCGTCCAATTTGACCATCCACATACGGACATAGTTCAAATCCACAGAGCCGACAATCTGGCGTGCCAAGACGACGACTGTCTGTTTATAAAATTGGACAACACCGGTCCTCAAAGTCTATCCAACCTCCTCGGCAAACCGATGCCGGAAGGTTGGAACGTTTCAACGTCGCCTTCTTGAAAGATTACGGCTTCTTTAATAAATACTGCCAATTATGTGACGAACCACGCGTGACTTTTGTGCAGGTATACAACGCGGCAGCCAAGATGGCCCGTCCCGTAAACGGCCACGTGCTACCAATGTCGATATTCTGTCGCATGTTTCTGAATATTAATGACGCGAGAACAAACAAATTGCGTGACTTGGCGCGACAGCACGCGCTCAACCTTTTGTCGTACTCGATACGTCATGTCAGACAAAATCAAGTACTGCGTTTCGAGGAGGTTCTCACTTTTGATTCCCTCGTCTGCCAACAGTCCATCGTTTCCAGTATGCAAGAGATGAAGACATTCGACGACAATGAATCCTGCCATCTCACAACAACGATCCAACGAGCTCGCCTTTTAACGCGAATGACGAATTGGCAGGTCGTATTTGACCGTCTCATCGGACGCGACGTTGACTTTTTGACCGATGTAACGAAAACGGAGACTATTAATAATTTTCGTACCCGTTATGTACGTTCGTCCGCACTGATCGCTCGATGTGTTCGATCAATGTATAGAATCATGTTTTTGTGCATGGCAAAAACGCCTTGTACAATTTCAGCACGATATCGTAATAATGAACCCTACCACCACGGAAAGCGGTCTAATTGATGTACTTCCTCTGAGCGAGGAGGAAGAAAAAGATGGCGCCGTTTTTAAATTCGATTTATACAGTTCTTTATTTCCTGCGCAAATTGCCACCGTCGTGAAATGTATATGGTACGTAATTCATATTTGTGGAAACTCTTCGTTCGATGAACCCATAAAATATATAATAACGATATGCACAATATGGAGTTACGGTACTCAATTCTATTATCTTGGCCGAGACAACAGGGGCTTATACATTGAGACGGCACGTCAATTTACAATCATCGATTACCACGGCGCTTTCATGGCGGACGAATTTGCGCGACGCATCGCCGGTAACACGTCGGGTCTACACATCAAGGCGAGAATAAATAAAACGATAAGCGGCGAGACAATAGTCCGCAAATTATTGTCCCAGCCGCAAACTGATTTTGCATTAGTCCTTCTAGCTTCGTTACCATCCGTCCAAATGGATCTTAAACAAGCCTTTACAGACTTTGTTGACGACTACGTGGAAGTCTTTCCTCTCTTTCTAATAGAAAACGTTAGGTCGGAATGTTGGGCCGTCGTGACAAAAGGATGAGTGCCGAAACGCACGGCCAATGGTACCAAAATTATTTTGTCATCGGTCAAGGATTTAATCAAACGCGCAAAATTATCCGCATCGGAACAAGAAGCATTCTTGGACGTATCATCCGGCGTTTACTCCGACACCAACCAGCCTACCGAGCCTTCTTCTGCCCGAATAAAAAAAAGTCGCACAACTTCTCGACCAGTCGGACGACCTGTTAAACGAAGAAAGGCAAGAGGACCGAATGAAAACGAGATTACGTCCACCAAAGATAGGCCTGTTGTTCGCATACTACGCGATTCGCGGACCAAACTGTTAGCGAAACAGTATAAACGCAAAATGACGCCATATGTCAAATTGGTACGCGACCCACTCATCGAACAAAAGGTCACCATGACATCCATTCCGAGCCAAATTGTTGATACCACGTCCAACATTTCCATCACAAGTACCACCGTTGTATCAGACTACAACGCACAGCCGTCCACCAGTGGCGTATACAGCGGCATATTGACACCGCGACTCCATATCCCAGAGCCGCAATCCGTAATAACAGAGAGTGATACGATAAGACCGAGGATAATATCCAACATATCCTTCTCGACTCAACAGGACACGATCCTCCTGCATCACGCTCTTTGTATGTGACAAATTAATGCAATATCGATATGGCAAAGCTTGCGCGAGACGCATCTTGATCAATTTTTCTATATTCATTCCAAGACTATGCGCAATAGAATTTATCAGATCAGTGCAGGTTTCACAAATCCGGCATTTCAAACAGACAACAAGAACGCTATTGACGCACTGCGCGCTCTTATAAAAATAGAACGAACTAAATAAATGTATAAAAATATTATCTCAACACACTAAACACAACAACACACGTACACTGACACACACACACACACAAACACTACACACGATTTTCACAAGAGTTCAACACTCAAGTGCTGACCCCACCTCCACGTGGTGAAAATCGAGCAACGTCCAAAAATATGGACGGTTAACGGGGCTCCGGCTAATTCTCTCTTCATTCTAATAATACAACTCTTGTCAATTTATAAAACCTCACCAAAAAAATTCCCTGTATATTGTACATACATAATAGTTCCAAATAAGAAATTGAGCAACAGATTCAATAATAGTGTCAGTTGCTGTAAAAGACGCTGGCACATGATTGGCGGGGGGAGGGGCTCCGCCCTACCCCCTGCACCCCCCTCCTCGACTGCACGCGTATTACGTACTTGGAGGCTTCGCCCCCCAAACCCATCGGGGGGCTTCGCCCCCCGAACCCCCCATTCACCCTACTCCAAATGACCCTACATTTTTTATATCTAGTAGTCTTTTTATACTAGTTCCAATTTTTTCGTCACCCTCCTTTTTCCTCACTTTTTCAAGGGTCCAAAACTTAGAAATAATTGTTAAATTATTGTAAATTCCACAAACCTCAATTTAAAAAAAAAAAGTTTAAAATTCTATAATAATTTGTGAGTCCAGAATGCGTGACATTTCATTCTCTATCGATTGAAATACACTTATTTTGCTTAATTATCCAGACCATAATTGGCCCAATGGTACTTGGAAAAATTAAAAAAAAAATTTCGAGTAAAATTTGTGGGTCCAGAATGCGAATTACTTTCGATTCTCTATCGATTGGAATGCACTTATTTTTATACATTTTCCGAACCCCTCAGCCTTGTGGACGGACAAATTTTCAACTCTTTTCCAAAAGTAAACTACCCTAACGGTTAAAGATAGAGGGTTCGTCCATAGGACCTTTTCAAATCAACTCGACCTCGCCGACTCGGATATATACTTTCCCAATTAAAAAAAATTTTTTTCAAACTTTACCCCTTTAAGGGATGGTCCGATTCGATCCTTGTTATTGCCCCGAAGAACATTCCTCCAATGAGAATTTTTCCACCCATAACCCAACCCCCGACGCAAACTTTATTTTCAACCCCCTTCCAAGAGTAAACTATCCTAACGGTTCAAGATAGAGGGTTGGTCCATACCACCTTTTCGACTCTACCCAACCTCGAGAACTCGGATATATAGGTTTCGTATAGGTTCTCCGACGTTTCCTTATATCGTTTTTCCTTATTTTAAAACTTCGACCCTTAGTATCTAAGCACAGGGGTGAGATAATCAAAATATCTCGACGGATATACGTTCTTGAGGTCCAACTCTATCGGTAAAAATTATAAAAATTTTTGGTAAAATCTCTAACCTAATCTTGAAGCCGGAGGAAAAATCATGTTCCTCGCCGGGACGCACGGCAGAACGAAGGAGCGGCCACGAGTCAGCAGCGGAAGCCGGTCCAACAACATCCACACCGAAAGTGGTTTAGAGGCTTAGAGTCGTGAGGACCGAACACCGGGAAGACGACAGCGGAGGCGCAGCCAAGGTGGCGATCTTGCAACGCTGCAACCCGGAAAAGACAGGCGACGACAGCAGAGCGGAGCCTGATGTAAATAAAGATATTTAGTAAGTAAGTTCGTAGAACATAAGGGCAAAGTGCAAAAAAGTGCACATAAAGGCAAAATGCCAAGGCTAATGATTAGCTAACTTTATTATTTTAACAATACAATGTGTAACGAATCGCCAGATAGAATTAAAATAAAAAGAACACTCTCTTCTCTCGGGTAGTCCCGTATACAATGTTGCTAAATATATTCTTGGGATTTTACAACGTTCAAAATTGAATGCGAAATCTCATATTAAGGATGGCTGGTCCTTCGCTGCTAATTTGAAAGATAAAAATATTGACGAAAATGAAATTCTAGTTTCATTAGATGTGACTGCTTTATATACAAATATTCCTAAAGAATTAGTACTGAGTGCCATTGAAAAACGTTGGAATAACATCGCTCCTAACACCAAATTTTGTCTTTCCCAATTTTTGTATGCAGTCGAATTTATTCTGGATTCTACGAGTTTCACATTTGAGGGACAGTTTTATGAACAAATTTTCGGCAGTCCAATGGGGTCTTCACTGTCACCCATCTTGGCAGATATTGTGATGGATGACCTCGAAACACATAGCCTAAACCAACTTGGTTTCAATGTCTCCACATATTATAGATATGTGGATGACATCTTCACTATAATTCCTAAGGCGAAAATTCAAGAGATTATAAGTGCTTTCAATAATTACCACCATCGCTTAAGTTTTACTTATGAGGTTGAGTCTAAGGGTTGTATACATTTTTTGAACACAACGATCATTCGATCAGAGGGGAGGCTTTTAACAAATTGGTATAAAAAAACCCATATGTTCAAACAGATATTTAAATTTCTATTCAAATCATCCCTTCAAATATAAAATGAACACTATTTTTAATCTTGTGGACCATGCAATTTTATTATCAGACGAACAGTTTCACTGTGATAATATCCACATCGTTAAACAGATATTGTACAACAATTGCTTTCCAAAAAATATCATTGATCGTTGGGTGCAAAAAAGACTTAATTTTTTAAAATATAGCTCAATGAATAACTCTATGACCAATCAAAATATAACTGACAAAGCTCGTTTTATTTCCTTACCATATGTAGATGGTTTGACTGACATCGATGTGGTCTATAAAAATATAGGTTTTAATGTTGTACATAATGTACCGAATAAATTAAATGGTTTAATAAAATTGGGTAAAGATAGATTACATCGTGATAATAAAACTGAGGTGGTTCATAAAATTAATTGTAAGGACTGTGATACTTCATATATATGACAAACAAAAAGACATCTGAGCACACGGGTTAAGGAACATTTCAGCAACATAAAAATGCATTCTAGCAATTTGTCAGTAGTCAGTAAACATAAAATTGAATTTGATCATGATTTTGACTGGTCGATGCCGATAATATTACACAGTGAAAAACATGTTAGGAAAAGAGAGATTGCTGAAATGTTCTTTATTAAGAAAAATAACAACACAATAAATTTACAAAAGGACACCGATAATTTAAACAACATTTATGACCAAATAATAAAGGTCGTTTAGTTGCTTGTTTCTGTTCGACTACTAGACATTATGTCTATTTGACATGTACTCACTCGTTTACTTACTAAGATTTTAACTATTTTTCGCAAGTATGTTTTTATGTTACTTTATATTCTTTCGTTCTGCGTTATAAATGATTTTCTGTATTTTATTAGGGATCACTTGATAAAGACCTAAAAATTAGGTCGAAACGTCGTGATTTTATCTAATAAAGAATTTTGCCAATATTGGTCGAGAGAAGAGAGTGTTCTTTTTATTATTTTATATTATTATTTTAACTAAACGCGCGAATCGTCGAAGGAGCGTCCGAGCGCGAAAGGCAATAACGCATGTAAAGGCGTGTAGCGAGATCGCGAATGAGTGATATATATTTTATTATCTTTTCTTTATATTTTATTTGTTATCTCATGTAACGACAGGCCAGAGTAGGCCAAAAGCGAGAATGACTAACGGCAATAGCGAAGCGCGAGCGAAAAGTCAGGAAAACGCGTAAAGGGCAGAAAAGTGCAACGCGATTGTACTTTCCACTAATGGAAAATCTGCACTTTCTTACACTTTCAGTGGGAACGCGGCCAATCAATTATGTTCAGTATTTTAAGTTAATATATGATTTGTTTACAGTGCGATAAGGGTGGAGAACCCAGAAAGGCGCACAAATATAATTTTATAATATAGTTTATTGATAGCGTAAGCGCGAGATGTGCGGCGCAGAAGGCGCATGCGTCGAGCCGCCGAAGGCGTGAACGTAGTGGGGGAACCCAGTATATAAAGAGCGAGCGAAGAGAGACAAGGGAGTCGCCGGTCGAACAATCAGACAAGTTGAACTCTTTCTATTAGTTCGAATAATAACCAGCGAAGTCCATAACGGCAGATAGCCACAATCGCGACGCGAAATTAAATTCGGGATTCGACAAGCGCGAGCGAAAATAACCAATCTCTGTAGTTACGGCGGCCATCTTGACAGATGTTGGATGGAGACAAAGGACCAGTGCGCAGTATCTGAAACAAAGGCATTCCTTGTTGATTGGAGGATAAATGAACTGGCGACCGTTTATCTAAGGTAAGAGATACCTAAATTTAACTACTCTGTAGTTCTCGTCGAGTCAGTGTCCGATCACAACCTAACCTTGAAGCCGGAGGGAAACACACCCGCAACGCCAAAACGCGACACAGAGCAGGGAGGCAGCAAGGACACGACAGCTGACGACAAATCCTTGCCACCTACACCTAAGGTGATAAAGCGTCTAAAGATCCTGAGGACTGAGCTTAAAATGGACGACAGCGGAAGCCAGTCAAAAGTGGCAATCCTGGGACGATGCCAGCAGGACGAGGACAGCGATGACAGCGGGCTGGAGCCTACTGCAACACCTGTAAATAAATAAATAGTAATAAGTTATACTTAGTTATAGGTAGCATATAAGTGTACTTATAGGCGAGATGCCTATGAATGCGGCGAGCATTTTTCTTTGTTTATTTAGTATATTATATCTTATTTACTGTTAAGCGCGAAAGCGTGAGCGAGAGAGCTCGAAAACACAAGAAGTGCAAGAAAGTGTAGCTTCACTGCACTTTTCTATACCTGTAGGACTTGCACTTTCCTACACATTTAGTCATTACTTATTTGTTTTGTTACCATTGGAAATGTATCCATATATTTTATTTATTTCACACACGACAAGGGTAAAAAACCCGATATTAGCGTAGAACTTTAATTTAATCAGCCTGATCACACTGAGCACAAGCGCGAGGCGGCGGCGAGGAGTGCGCATGCGTCGAGCCGCCGATGGAGCGAGCATAGTGGGGGAAAGGTATATAAGGAGGAACCGAGAGAGGAACAAGGCTTTCCGATTGGGCTTTCGGTTGAACACCAATGACATCTCGTGATTGGAAGTCAAGTATTGAGACTTTTCGGTTAAATAACAACGAAGTATTAACATCTCGTTATCGGAAGTCGAATACCGTGCGCGTACAATAATAGCAGCTTTTGTTCGAATAACAGCGAGATAAATAATCATCGCGAGCGAAAGTACGCTGTGATAGGAAAAGCGTTTCGGGCGAATCACAATCGCGAATAAATCCGGGCGCAATCCTGATTGGAACAATGACGCGTGCGACGTGCGTCAGCGTTTGACATTGTGATAATTAAATCCAAAGACTAAACCTGTAAACACGTAAACATATATATTTGTTAAATATATTTTATTTATATATTTTAACTAAAGTGAAGTTACTTACCTTGGCGAAATCCCGATATCCTGGAAGTCCGTGAAATCCTGTGTCCGTGGTGATCCTGAAATCCTGCGAAGACTTATAAAAAAAAGGAAAAGGACATTAAATAAAGGTAATAAGGGAAAAGTGAATGCGAATGTAGCATACTTAGCTGGGAAAAAGTATTGCGTCATCACGACGTGTCACGACGTGTCGAGGCAGCCATCTTGGAAACAGTTGGTCGACACAAAGGAACTGCGTAGTTACGGCGGCCATCTTGGATACCGTCGACAGCCGACAAAGGATTGATGCGCAGTGCCTGAAATAAACAAAGCATCCTTGATCATTAGAGGTGAAATGATCTGGCGACCGTGTATGTAAGGTAAGAGATATCAATATTATCTCAATCTGTAGTTCTCGTCCGTGTATCGTCCGATCACAACCTAACCTTGAAACCGACAGCTGCTGTCCCTGAAAGTAGACCACTAACAGAGGTTTCTGGAGTGTACGGGCACTTACCGGATTCCACGGAAAAGCAACAGATGACCGGAGAACCTGTAATGAGGACCTGTAAATAAAAAGTTAAGATTAGAAATAAGCGACATTTAAACTAATAATATATTCCCATATACAGGGTGACCCATTTTAACTTAGGCAGCCAAATAACTCGAAAAATAAGCACACTACGAAAAAATGTTTAGAATCAAAATTTTGTCATTTCGAGGGGGACGTACAATGACGTTAAAATGAGCCCCCCCACCCCTCCCCCTGGGCGGTGAGGGGGGGCAAGTTTGAAATCTTAAATGGGAACCCCTATTTTTTATTGCATATTCGGAATCTTTGGCTAAAAACACATACAATTTGTCTGAAACATTTTTCTCGATTCATGATAGATGGCGCTGTAATCGACGAAATTCAATTTCTTCGATTTCTCTTACTGAGAACCCATGCTTACGATTCTGCAATAAATTAACAATAAAAATACCACGTTTTCATTGTTAATACTCGAAATTAGTCTTAAAACAAACTTCTCATTATTTTTTATTACTCATTAATTACTTCTCAAGAAACTGCTTTTAGCGTAACCCAGGAACAACGTCGTGGACGTAGCAGTTTTCTGTTCCCTTCGGGGTGCTTGATTAACGTGAGTCCCCTCGCCTCTCACAATTCGGGGTGCTTGAACGTGTGGTAACCCAACCAGTTAAGGCAAGGTCAAGTAGTGACCCAGCCAGTGAAGGCAAGGTCGTGTGGTGACCCAACCAGTTAAGGCAAGGTCAAGTAGTGACCCAGCCAGTGAAGGCAAGGTCGTGTGGTGACCCAACCAGTTAAGGCAATGTCAAGTAGTGACCCAGCCAGTGAAGGCAAGGTCGTGTGGTGACCCAACCAGTTAAGGCAAGATTGCATTGTTATCAGCTCTCTCCGCATGGAGGAGATGCTCAAAGTGTGCACCATTATTTTCTAAGGATAACAGTAATTGACAGCGAAAGTTACGTTGTACATTTTCTAGCATTAAAGGAGTTATAGCTTCACAAGCTCTTCTTATTCTTTCCATCATATTCAATCTTGTCGTTGGAGCTTTACTATACACTGCATCTTTAACGTATCCCCATAAAAAGAAATCAAGGGGGTTCAAATCCGGTGATCTCGGAGGCCACAGAACTGGTCCACCCCGCCCTATCCACCGATTTGGGAACCTTTGATTCAAAAACATCCGTACAATACGAGCATAATGAGCAGGAGCACCATCTTGTTGATACCATAAATTTAGTCTAACTGCAAGGGGAACATTCTCTAGGTATGCTGGCAAATCATTTTCGAGGAATTCTAAATACATTGGACTATTAATTGGACGTTCAAAAAAATGAGGTCCAATGACTTGGCCATTGCAAATGCCTACCCATACATATAAACTCCAACGATGTTGATTAAGCACCTCACGATACCAATGTGGATTTTCTGGTGACCAATAGTGGCAATTATGCCTATTGAGACTACCATTGCTGATGAATGTTGCTTCATCACTGAAACAAACATTACTAAAAAAATCTGGATTCTGATCTAACATCTCAAGAGCCCATCTACAAAATTGTACTCTGAGTACGTAGTCGGCCTCACTTAATTCCTGTACCAGAGTAATATGATACGGATGGTAATTGACTGATCGTAACAATCTATGTGCCGTAGTTTGAGGGATTCCCAGTTCTCGTTCTATTTGACGGGTACTAATATGGGGATTTTGATGAACCATAGCCAAAACTGCGAGCAATCTAGGGTCATTATTATTATGAAGTCTATTCCTTCGCCTTTCGCGATGAAGTGGATTATTACGAGATCTCCTTTCAATGTTTATAATTTGTTGATCAGTAGGATGGCGGCGATTTGGGAATCGCTCCGCATAAGTACGGGCAGTAAGTCTGTAATTTCTACCACATTCGCCAAAGGTTATAAGAATATCGACTACTTCTGTAGGCGTATAATTTGCCATTTTACCAGAATTTTATCAGAGTACAAATGTTAAAAAAATACATAAACACTTGTGACTTTGGCACTAAATGGACAAAATTTTGGAGGGATACTTAGAGGAACTCCATCAGATGGAAAGTCCAAAATGTCTCGGTACTTTGGACCATTCAAGTTGCCTAAAGGGCAGGTTACGCTAAAAGCAGTTTCTTGAGAAGTAATTAATGAGTAATAAAAAATAATGAGAAGTTTGTTTTAAGACTAATTTCGAGTATTAACAATGAAAACGTGGTATTTTTATTGTTAATTTATTGCAGAATCGTAAGCATGGGTTCTCAGTAAGAGAAATCGAAGAAATTGAATTTCGTCGATTACAGCGCCATCTATCATGAATCGAGAAAAATGTTTCAGACAAATTGTATGTGTTTTTAGCCAAAGATTCCGAATATGCAATAAAAAATAGGGGTTCCCATTTAAGATTTCAAACTTGCCCCCCCTCACCGCCCAGGGGGAGGGGTGGGGGGGCTCATTTTAACGTCATTGTACGTCCCCCTCGAAATGACAAAATTTTGATTCTAAACATTTTTTCGTAGTGTGCTTATTTTTCGAGTTATTTGGCTGCCTAAGTTAAAATGGGTCACCCTGTATATATCCACGTTAGACAGTTCATATTATTCTAATTTAACATTATAATTTCAGTTATTTTATGTTTTATGAAATAGCGCGAGAATTACTTTTATTTTAAAGCATATTTAATAATACTTTAAACAGCGCTAAATTTAACATTGATTTTTATTTATTAGCTTCTTGCTTATATGTTCCAATAGAAAGAAACCCAATAATTTAACTTTCGTGTACATGGATAAGACACGACAGAATCAATTATTTTATTTTAAATCCAAGATCAATAAAAACTATTGAAATACGTTTTGTTGAAAGCGAGAAATAGCATCCAATAATTATTTTTATGAATTTAAATAGTTTAAATAAATATAGAAAAAATATAATAAAAATAAATAAAAAATAAAAAACTAAGTTAAAGACAAATGCCAAAAATATAATGCATGCGAATAGATAACTAGATACGTAGGATAAGCCATGTATCAAATATAGATTAAGTTAACATAAGCATTTTAATCATTTTATTATTGTCATTTGATAAGACGCATTTATATCCGGATTTCGCGATTGGAAAACATTCATTTTAATCAGAGAAGCGAAACGCCGGAGCGCAATTATTATTTGTAACAACTTTTATTTTCGCGATAACAGCCGAAGTCGACATTAAGGCCGAGCGCAACGACGTGTATAAAAACGAATACATACGATTACGGGAGACATAAGAATCATGATTCAATGTATAACAGATGTCCGAAGAATCGCGAACACGCGGATAGCAGAAAACAATGATTGTAACGCGGCGGTAACGGAAAACGGATATTGATTTACATTCGTGAGCAAGTAAAAAGCACAGCGACACGATAAATCCGAGATCGGATAAAACTCGGACGCGCATGTCGAGAGAGCGAAAATAAAACATATTAAGTACGGAACGAACAGTAGATGACAATTACATGTAAATAGTTATTAGAAATAAGGTTGTAAATAGTTGTAAATAATTATAGATGATAAAGTTATAATACGCGAAGACCATAAGTACGCGCGGACACGACAAACGGATATGTGAAGCGATTGACGGAGAGCGACAAGCGGGGCGCGACACGCGATTGGCCCGAGGCTCGAGAGAGGTGGCGGCGAGCGGCGATTGGCCAGAGCGCTACTGGAGGGGCAGGCGAGTATATAAGCGGCGAGCGAGAAGACTCGAGAGCTCTCGCTAACAGATCCTGACTGACGACGGATCCACAGTCGGAATAAAACGCGAACGACGAAAACGTGCGATCGTGCTACAGTAGTGTTACTCGAACGCGTATTATAAGTCTATCATATTGTTAATACGTATAGCATTACGCAATAAAGACTCAAATATCGTTAGTGACTAATTAAAACGTGAGTGTCAGTTGACTTACCTTATACATCCGTATTCCCTCGTCGAACGACGGCGAATCCTCTATCCTGGTGCTGAAGCGGCGACGGACTGCATGTACCTAAAAAAGGAAATCAAGGATCAGCGGAGATTAAACAGCGGATTGACAGGAGGCCAACGGGAATTGATGCAATACGGGTCCAACACGAGAGTCGAGCTCAGCGGTTATTCATCTTGGTATTTATATAGGCAAAATACCTGGCGACCAATACAGAAGGCGAAAGCACTGCGGCCTGGAGATTCGGTAAGCCTTGTTCATGTAACGCTTGCATGGTGAGCCCGGTCACAGTAAAATGGCGGTGTTAGTATGTCGTTGCGGCCTCCCTCTGGCTTGAGCGGGCTATGAAATTTGGTGAAATTATATGTAACCTTTAGGCTATCCAACGCTTGAGTAGATATCCAGTAAAGCCAATGGCGACCGTGACAGTTGTCATATAAAACCATTAGAAAAATCAATGGCGAACGTGACATTCGGACTTGTTACATAAATATAAAATTTTTAAAGAAAATAACATTCTGAAAAATTTAAATAAGTAAAATCAAAGAACCGTGATTATATTACTAAAATAAAATCAAAAAACCCTGGTATTCGTGAAATACGGAATTAAAGAAACCCAGATAACGGTAAATATATAATAATAAAACCATAGAGTCTGTGACATTTGGATTTTATGAAGATTTTGGATCTAAGAAAAAAATTGATTAACGTAACTATCACACGTAATAACTTTACAAACAAAGTAAAATAAAAAATACGAGTTAACGCAAAAATCAAAGAAAGATAGTGAATATAAAGCTATTTGAAAATTTTCGATATCAAAAAATTGATCCATCATGGTTAAGTAAGAAATTACTAATTACGAAAAAAATAAAACAAAAGAAATCGCGTAGTTGCAAACTAAATAGGATACGCACGATTGAATAAGCACCCGATGATGCAATCGTCGGCGGCAGACGCGGCGTAATCCGAATAGGATAAAATATCGTAGAGCGCACCGACGTGACTGCGCAACTCGATGGTCGGAAGACAGCAAAAAGAGAATGGCGATTAATAATCCGAAATACACAAATAAATTAACTACACGCGAATTTCGAATATAATAATTTACGCGACAAAAAATCTACGAGTAGTATATAAAAAAACGAAGGGAAAGTCAAATCATCCTAATAAAAGACGCGCGAAAAGTACTGCAATAATAAAATTTTTTACGATCCTGATTACAATTTCTAAAAAGTAGCGGATCTCAATCCGTTATTAAACAAGCGAAAAAATAAACGTAGCTTCAAGTTTAAAAAAAAAAAAAAAAAAACGGAAGAGAAATAGGAGCGTGGAATTCTAACGCGAAAAATAAGAAAGAAATATAGAAAGGGACGAAAAAAGCAAACGCGAGTAGTGCGATCTTAGGGGAAAAAGATCAAGTTTTGACGAAAGTAGTGAAATAAATAAAACGCGTTAAAATAATCGTCAAAACGCAAAAATGAGCGAAAACGGCGAAGAAATTAAGAAAAGTGGCAAAGTTGAGCACTCGCCACAATTGCCATTAAGATCTGGAAAATTTCGCGGTATGAACCAAGATATGTATGGGGAAAACGCGAATACAGACACAAACGCAATCGCGAAACAAAACGCGAACGCGAAAGTAAAAGCGGACACAAGAATGACGTGCAGCAACGAAAGAATAAACATACTCGAGGACAAAATGGAAAACATTCTAAACACACTGCGCGAAATTAAATTCAACGTATCCGTAAATGAAACATCGACTCAATCGGAAATTAGTGACGAATCGTACAACCCATATCGTCCGAAAAGAGAAACGCGAAATATAGTCAGAAACGAAGGTATAAGACTACCGCGTAGCGGATGGATTAAAAGCCCATTTGATGAGGTTAAATTCACGGGAAAAAATGACGACGTTAATCCGATGCGATTCTTAATCAAATTCGACAACATAGCTAGATTCGAAGACGTGAACGAAATCGAGCAATTATATTTCTTCGGCAGATGTATGCGCGAACAAGCAGCCGTGTGGTACGAAATACACGACTTCGATAATATTTTAGATGCGCGAAACGAATTTACGAAATACTTCTGGGGAGAAACGCAACAAGCTAAATTCCGGGAAAAAATGTATTCAGGGAAAAACCGGGAAAAAATATGCGAATGGCCGATTATGCGCTAGACCTTGCGAGAAAGGCTAAAACTCTTGAACCACCTATGGGTGACGCGGAATTAATAAGATGTCTCAAGAGACACTTCGAAAAAGAGATAGCATGCGAAATAAAAATAACGACGGTAAAAAGCATTGCTGATTTCACGTATCTACTCGAAGAGATACACGATGAACGCGAAACATACGCGGAAATCAAAAATAGGGAAAAGCCCGTAGCGAAAGCAAACGCGTCGAACAAAAAACCACAAAACGTGAATTACGCAAAAAACCAAAATTGGAATGCGGGTAAATATCGTAGATTTGGGAACGAAAAACCCAAAGCATTGGTACGATAATCTTAGCGAAAATCGCAAAAGCACCGGAAAAAAATCCAAACCCATCATCGACTATCCCGATAGCGACAGCGATGAGGAGGAACGCGAAAAAAATACAAGAGCGGAAAAAACGCGACAACCGGGACGAGCGAAATAAAGAGAAAGAGTAGCGAGTCAAGAAAAACCGGAAAACGCGGAATAAATGCGATCGACATAAACGAGAATGAAAACGTAAACGCGCGAAAAAACAATCAACCGGAAATAAGCGAT
Organism: Prenolepis imparis; assembly: GCF_030444845.1. NCBI lineage: Eukaryota > Metazoa > Arthropoda > Insecta > Hymenoptera > Formicidae > Prenolepis > Prenolepis imparis. The sequence goes on from NW_028141164.1 coordinate 18,902,161, forward strand.
GACGAATCGGAAACGGAATGCAAAGAAATCACGATAATGAGAACACAAGAGATTCTAAAAGATCTCGAAAAAGAAAATGAAACGGTTTTAAACGCGAGCAAAACGGATAACCCAATAGTCGAAGTAATAATAAACAAAGTAAAAATTAACACGCTTATTGATACAGGCGCGGAAGTATCGGTAATTACGCGAGAAACTTTAGAAAGACTGAAAACGCGAAAGTACCGATGGATAAGATCACGATACGAAAGTGCAAATTGCGCGGAGCATTCGGGGAACAAGAGATTACTATCGCGTGTAAAATCCAATTATCAATCGCGATTGCAGAACACAAATTGATCGGAGAATTCTTCGCGGTCGACAAACTTGCATATCCGATGGTAATAGGGCGCGATATATTAAAACGCTACAATGCGTATATAAAATGATCGGAAGGAAAATTCGTTGTAAAATTTGATAAACTCGACACGACCAAACTAAATATTTCTACTATCGAGAAATCGAGAAAAGAAAACAGTACGACGCTGGATAAAATCCTGTCGAGACACCAACACGTGTTTCAAGAAGGGATCGGTAGAGTCAGTCATTATAAACACCGAATCGAATTATCGGATGACAAAGCGTTCAAGCGAAAGACTTACCCAATACCCGAGATACATCGCGAAAAAGTCAGGAAACTGATCGACGAATGGGAGAAACAAAGTATCGTCGCGAAAGCGGCAACGCAATATATCAGCCCTCTCGTAACCGTCATTAAAAAATCAGGGGACATTCGTGTATGTTTAGATGTTAGATGTTAGACCATGCGCAACCACCAACAATAGACGAAGTATTCAACCGAATAGGTAACAGAAAATACTTCAGCACTTTAGACATAACTCAAGCATTTTGGCAGATACCGTTAGACAAGGAAAGCCAAAAATATACCGGATTTATGTTCGGAAATCAAACTTATACTTTTAAAAGAATGCCATTCGGCTTAAAAACAGCCGGAGCCTCGTTCACCAGAGCGATGAACAGAGCTCTCGACGACGACGCGTTAGATTACGTAATTGTCTACCTAGACGACATTCTAATAGCATCCGACTCGTTAAACGAACATCTAAATCACTTAGATACAGTTCTCGGCAAATTAGAAAAAGTAGGTTTCAAACTTAACAAAAACAAATGCGAATTCCTAAAACGGGAAATTAAATTTCTAGGTCATACGTTTGACGAAGTGAACGCGAATATTAACGAAGAAACGCGACTAGCTATTAGAAATTTTCCCAAACCAACAAACAAAAAAGGAATACAAGCGTTTTTAGGACTGGCAAATTGGGACCGGAGGTTCATAAATAATTTAGCCACGTTAACCAAACCTTTGGAAGAATTGTTAAAAAAAGACATAAAATTCCTTTGGACCGATAAACAACAACAGGCCTTCAATAACGTAAAACAAGCGTTTGAGGAAGCGCCAATACTGTATATAATTGAACTGCAATTAAAATACGGGATAGACGTAGATGCGTCAAAAACCGGACTAGGCGCGCGACTATATCAATTCGATAATAATAATGCAGAAAAAAATATACGATTGCATACGCGAGTCGAAGTCTAAAACCGGCGGAAAAAAATTATACGATAACAGAGCTAGAATGCCTTGCATTGGTGTTCGCACTAAAAAAATGGCACATTATACTGATGGGCAGAAAAATCAATATCAGCACAGATCACCGGGCGATACAGTTCGTGGGATCGTGTGCAAACGCGTGCGAAATAATAGCGCGGTGGATGTCTTTCCTTATGGAGTTTAACTTAGAGATAAATCATATTCGGGGCAAGGAAAACACAACGGCGGACGCGTTATCGAGACAATTCGCGGACAACACAAATAGAACTGCAAACGCAAACGAGTTCAAAATATGCCCGATAGTAGAAAGTGAAATAAATCATAATTCTCAAAAATGGATAGAATTAATCCAAACAGTGCAAAACGACAGCGCTGAATTACAAGAAAAACTGATGCAAGAAAATGACGCGTATAAAATAAGAAACGACATAATTCGAATCGGGAGAGACGCGAACGAGCGAATAGCGGTACCGGACGAGATAGCGTGGGAGTTAATAGAATCTATACATAAATTCATCCTACATTTCGGCACCGACAAAACAATAGGATTCGCGAAAAAATATTTCAAAAAAAATCTCTACTCAAATAATAACTTGTGCGATCGCACTTACATTCAAGATATATTTATATATATATTTATATATGCAGCGCGACGCGCCAATAATGCGTAACAATGACAAGGATTTCCGTATGTTTTCTCTCTCTCTTTCTTTCTCATACGGGGACGAGAAGTCAGGTACGTGCGGTCCATCATTTTTTTTCCCTTTTCTCTTTTTCACGATCGATCTTCCGCGAAAGATCGCGGGACTAACGTATATAATCGTAATCTTGGCGAGCGCCAACAACTACAGCGATCTATTTACTACACGACGACGGCAAATTCGTGGTCGGTGTGGGTGTAGGACTGCTGCTGCAGGATCTGTTCAGGGCGCGATGCGGCTCGACGTTGAGGAAGGTGCGATCGGTGGAGGTGGGTGGCGCGGAGGCGATTTCCGGTTCCGCGGGGCTCGGGCATCTCCTCTGACTGCAATTGGACCCCGTGCTCCTCGACAGCGTCTGTAGGGGTATCCGATAGATCCTAATCGGCTTCCAATCGCCCTGACTGTTTTGAAAACTCGATCGAGAGGAGAACGAGGATTGCGAGGCTGCAAGGCATCTCCTCCTTTTCGAGTGGTTTCGAATCCAATCGAATTCGCTCGCATTTTCCTGGAAGGAATTCCGGTGCCGTGGTCGCGAAGAATATATCCCGCTTCGAGGTAATCAAGTTGAGGTTGGGCATAGCGATCGTGTGAACCAGATTGCCGTTTATTATCAGTCGAATCTCCATCGTGTCGTTAGTGAAGGCGATCACGTATGGAAAGGCACAAGCTACGGCTATCGGTATCGAATTCCAATTGAAGTCGAACTCGGCGCAGCGTTCTCTTTCATCAGTTTTTGAGTAACAATTCCGGCTCCTCGTCCTCGCGAAGATCCAACGCCGCCACCAAATGCGGTTTAGGCGTCGCTTCCATATGTACGATCCTCGAAACTCCGAACGCGGAGATAAGTTCAAAGTGATGGCGGGCGCCGCAACACAGGGTCCACTCATTCGTCGGATCGGTGCTCTCGATCATCGTCACCAACGTGGGTGTCTCGCTCGCGGTGAACTCCTTTAGCTGCAGGAAACCGTCGACGGTGTCGGCTGACACGGTCGAATCGCTAGAGACGTGGTAGCATCGTGTCACACGTGTATGGCAACCAAGTACTACACGCGACCAATACGCGGACCAGAGTACTATGACCTACCGGACGATAAAGAGAGAGTAATATCACTCGACATTTTCGGACCGCTACCTACACTGTTAAATGTGAAAGGATTAAATTTAAACCAATTTCTTGGGTTAAATTTGTTTAACTATTATGTGTGTCAAATTTATTATTTTAACACAAAATATGTAGTTAAAAAACAACTACATCTACTCTGTGGTTCAATTGCTTACTTTCAAAGAAAGCAATTGGATCATTGAGTCCAGTGGTGCTGCCAGATAGAGCGGCGCGGTTCACTGCTTTTTGTCTGAGCCATATTCCTCCATTTGACATCACTGTTCGAGAAGTTCGAACCAGTTCTGGATAATAACGGCTGCATATAAGCGACGCGCCTATACTCTATCCAAGGAGAGAACGACCAACGATCGGACTTAAACTCGTTCGCTTTGCGCAGGTTTTCGCCCACAATTGCAGATTGTCACTTGCCAATGACGGTAACATATATGGTATCAGGCCTTCGAAGCTTACGCGCACATGTACTACGCAGAGCGTACTGCGTAACAAATGTAAGAAGATATACTAGACCGATTCTAACTACGGGGCAATGAGGGGGGCGAGGGGAACCCATGGCGCGGGGAATGACGTCACGCGGGGAGGGGAAATGACGTAACGCGGGGGGGGAATGACGTCACACGGGGAGGGGAATGACGTCACGCGGGGAGGGGAATGACGTCACGCGGGGAGAGGGAATGACGACACGCGTGGAGGGGGAATGACGTCACGTGGGTGGGGAATGACGTCACACGGGGAGGGGGAAACGTCCGTGATGTATCGCGAGGGGTCCGCGGGGTGGGGGAGTGTCCGCGTTGTACCGCGAGGGGTCCGGGGGAGGGGGAAGCGTCCGCAATGTTATGGTCCGCGAGGGGTCGAATCTGCGACAGTCGAGGAGGTCAAAGCAGAGATTGCGAAGATCGGGGGGTGTATGCCCTCCCAAGTCAAGACCGGTAATATCCGGTTCGTTAAAGGGAGAATGGGCACTCTCTGGGTGCAATGTCCAGTCGCGGCCGCGGATAAAATGGCCGCGATTGGTAAAATTAGGGTAGGATCGGTTGTGGGCGGAGTGGAGCCGTTAAAGACGCGTCCCCTCCAGTGCTTTAAATGCCTGGAGAGGGGCCACGTCCGAGACCAGTGCAGCAGCCAGATCGACAGGAGTGGCTGCTGCTACAACTGCGGCTCACCCGGCCACAAGGCCAGCGACTGCAAAAACGGAACGCGCTGCGTTCTATGCGCGGAGGCTGGCCTGCAGGCTAATCATCGCGTCGGCGGGGAAGCCTGCCACGTGAAAAAAGGCAGGAGGGCTGCCAAGGGTAGAGGCAGGAAGGAGGTGAAAGGAAGTAATGCCGAGGGGGGCCTCGGGGATGACGTGACCTCCCCCGGGCCTTCCCAAAGCAAGAAGGACGTGGAGAAGGGAGGAGCCAAGTGGGGCTCCGGGGATGGCCTTGCCTCCCCCGGGCCTTCCCAGGGCAGAAAAGAAGCAAAGAAAGGAGGGGCCAGGGGAGGCTCCGGGGATGGCCTTGCCTCCCCCGGGCTTGCCCAAGGCCAAGCAACAGAGGCGCCCAAACCCCAACGTAAACGTAGGGGAAAGGGCGCCTCCAAAGAAACGAAGAAGGCGGGAGAAGACACCCCCAGCTCCGAACAACGAGCTTGTGGAGGGGTCATGGAGGAGGCCTAAACTGCGTCCATTATGACGCACATAGGCCTCCTCCAGACCAATTTGAACCACTGCGCCAGGGCTCAAGATCTATTCTTGCATATCCTGGCGCAGTGGAAATGTGGTGTAGGGATCGCGGCCGAGCCGTATCGCGTCCCACCGGACAATCCGTGTTGGACAAGCAGCGATACGGTCGCGATCACGTGGAGAAAGGAGATGGGCTCGCCTCCGTGTACCAAAATCGGAGGCGGGCGCTCGTATGCAGCCGTAGAATGGGGCCCACTGTGGGTGATAGGGTGTTACATCCCCCCAGTATTGACCCTGCCACGTTCGGGGATATCCTAGATGAAATTGCACTCGTCGTGCAAAGGAGACTCCCCGAACCTATTGTGGTCGCTGGGGACTTCAATGTCCATTCGGCGCATTGGGGTTCCCGGCGAACGAACCGCAAAGGCAGGGTCTTGGAGGATTGGGCAGCGGTTCTCGGCCTCTGTATAATCAGGGGTCGAGCAGCACCCTGGTCAGGCCGCAGGGGGAGTCCATTGTCGATTTGACATGGGCGTCTCCCTCTGCGGCGGACAGGATCCAGGACTGGCGGGTGATGGAAGAAGAGACCCTCTCCGACCATCTCTATATTAGGATGAGGGTCGACATCGCCTGCCGGAGGGTGCTGAGCCGCGCCCAGGGCGGGAATCCGCCCGGAAGGTGGGCTCTAGCAAAGCTAGACTCCGACAGACTGGTGGCAGCCATGCTCTCGGCTACCTGGCCTGGTACAGACAACGCACCGATGGGTATCGAGGACCAGGTGGCATGGCTCGGGGAGACAATGAGAGATGCTTGTGACATCTGGTGGACGGAGGAGATCGCGGATCTCAGACACGCCTCCGTCCAGGCCAGGCGCCGCCTCAAGAGAATAAGAAAAAGGGGCCTCGGCAACGAAGACGAGGGCATGGCAGAAGCGCTCGAGGGTTACAGGGAAGCACGTAACACTTTGAGCGCTGCCATTAGGAAGGCTAAGGCGAGGTCCTGGGGTGAGCAACTCAGGAACCTCAATGCGGACCCTGGGGGGCGTCCCTACAAAGCGGTAATGAAAAAACTGCGGGGTTGGACGCCCCCCGTGACGGAGGTGCTGGACACCGATGTACTCGAAAATATTTTGTCGACCCTCTTCCCACAGTGTGACAGGGTTCCGGATCTATACGAAAGGGAATCTGTCGAGTGGGAAGAGACGTACGAGGTGTCTAGCACTGAGTTGGCCGGGGTTGCCAAAAGGCTCAGGGCTCGGGACAATAAAGCCCCCGGGCCTGACGGCATCCCCGGAAGGGTCTGGATATATGCCTTAGCCCATCTGTCGGAGCCCATTCGCAGGCTGTATACGAGCTGTCTACGGGAAGGAGAGTTCCCCCCAGTCTGGGGTAAGGCCAAGTTGGTCCTTATCCCAAAAGGGGGCAGAACCGATGGAGCAGCGCCCTCCGCGTATAGGCCCATCTGCGTGCTCGACGAGGTCGGCAAGATTTTTGAAAGAATTATTGCCGACCGACTCGTCAGGCGGATGAATGAAGTACGCCCAAATCTCCACGAGGAGCAGTACGGATTCCGCGAGAATCGATCAACAACGGACGCAATATTACGCGTCCGTTCTCTCGCGGAATCCGAGACTGCAGAGGGCAGGGTGGTGATTGCAACGGCGTTGGACATCACCAACGCCTTTAACACCCTGCCCTGGGGGAAGGTGAGGGGCGCGCTTTTAGAACATGGCGCCCCTCAATACCTCGTGGAGGTGGTGAAGGCCTATTTCAGGGATAGGTGCCTAGAGTACCGGGATAAAACCGGTGCTCTGCGCGGTAGGGCTGTGTCGTGTGGTGTCCCGCAGGGGTCAGTTTTGGGCCCCTTGCTGTGGGACATCACATATGGTGTGCTCCGTTCTGCCCTCCCCCCCGGCTGTAGTGTCGTCTGCTACGCGGACGACACTATAATCCTGGCCGGGGGAAGTGACTGGGGGGACGCGAAAAGAAGAGCGGACCTAGCTATAGCGTGCGTGGTGCGCTCCATAAAGGGATTGGGCCTTAAGGTGGCTCCCTACAAAACGGAGGCCATCTATTTCCATGATGGCTCCCGGGGGAAGCCGCCGAGGGCCCATGTCATGGTGGACGGCATCCTCGTCCAGCTGGGCAAATCTTAAATATTTAGGCCTCTTGCTGGACGGTACTTGGAGTTTTGGCGACCACTTCGGTCGTCTGGCTGAAAAGGCCAACGGGGTAGCGGCGGCACTTAGCCGCTTGCTGCCCAATCTTGGCGGGCCAGACGACCGAGTGAGAAGGCTGTATGCGGCCGTGCTGAATTCGGTGACCCTATATGGGTCACCGGTGTGGGCGGACGAGGCGGTGGCCAAGAAACGTATCAGGGATGATCTCCGGTAAATCCAGCGGAGAATGGCCATCCGCGTCATCCGCGGATATCGCACGGTCTCGCATGCGGCGGCCTCGGCCCTCGCGGAAATGCCTCCCATGGAGCTCTAAGCTCGTACTCACAAGAGAGGGCACGGATGCTTCGGCGAGTATCTGTGTAGAATAGGAAAGGAGCGCACCACGCAATATCACCACTGTGAGGAGGACGAGGACACGGCGCAGCACACGCTGGAGATCTGCCCAGCGTGGGCAGAAGAGCGCCGTGTCCTCGTCCAGAAGACTGGCGAGGATCTAACGCTCCCGGCCATCGTTGCACAGATGGCTGGGAGCGAGGAAGTTTGGGAGGCGGTCTCCTCCTTCTGCGCCAAAGTAATGACGCAGAAGGAGGAGGCGGAAAGAGAGCGCGAGAGACGGGGTAGAGGGAGGAGACTCCCTCTCACCCCTGAATCCCGGGAGGAGAGGGACGACCCCTCCTGGCTGTCTTGGCGAGGAAACCGCCGTGGTGGGGGCCGGGGGGGGAAGAGAGCCCGTGACGAGCCGGGAGATGGCGGCGGGGTAACGAGAGGAAGAGTGAGGAGACCCCGTCGCCAACAAAGGCAAGCCCGGTGACGCTGAGGGGGAACTCAAGTTCCCCTAAACGTCACCGGGAAAGGGCCGCCTCCCTAAGAGGCGGCTAAACACAGGAGGAGACTGGTGGAGAAGAGGAGGAGGAGGAAGGCCCCTTTTTGGGGCGCTAAGGCTGGGCGGGGGGCGCTGTGCCCCCCCGCCCGGCAATAAGAAAGAGCCCCCCTACGGGGGTGGAGTTGTAGTCCGAGGGGATGGGCGGGGGCGGGTGTCGCCCGGCTGGCGGCCGCACGGCGAAGGCCTTGCGGCCGGGGGTCAGGCGGCGTCCGCCCCCCCGCCACCCCTGCCTGACGAGGTCCACCCCCAGGGGAGGGTCTCGGCGATGCCCTCGGCCCGACGGTCGAATCCCGTTAAGGGAGGGAACCACGGCCTGGGGACACGGGGGGAATCACAGGGGCTCAGTTACTACCGAGCCCCATTGCACGTGATCCCCCCCGGGAAGGGACGCGGCAGGGACGGCCCTCTCACCGGTGCCTAGAGCGCCGATGGGAGGGCACCACTGCCTGCGGGGGTGCTCTTTCCCCTTCTGGGGGGTAGTTCCCAGGAGTAGGGCTCCCGGAGCGCTGGCCGAATCTCCCATCCCTTTTGGGAGGGAGAGGGAGCCTCGTTCCGTGAGCGGGGGGTGGCGGCTCGAGCGGGAGCACTCGAGCCGTGACCCCGCCCCCCAAACTTTTTTGGAGGGCACGGCGTGGGGGCGGTGCCCCCCTGCGCCGCAACCGGGATAGAACCGCATGATGTGCGGGGGAGAGTATCTTCCTCTCGGGGAAGTTGCTCTTCCAGGAAGGTTGGTCCAGAGGATGGCAGGAAGCAATGCTCGGTAGTTCCCTGCCATCCTCGTAAGAGCCAGCGTAGGCACCCCCTGTGGTTTTAGTGAGGTAGGTCTTGAGCCCCCTGATCGATTCATTCGTGGATCGGTCAAGGGGAGCAAGGAGTCCCACATAACCCTCATCCTCTACCCGGGGGATGAGGGTACCATGAGGTTTCCACAGCGCAAAAAAAAAAAAAAAATGGTCCGCGAGGGGTCCGCGGGGAGAGAGGAATCCGCGAAAGACCGCGTGAAGCTTTGTGGGCGAGGGGTCCGCGGGGAGAGGAAAACCGCGAAAGACCGCGTGGAGCTTGATGGGTGAGGGGTCCGCGCGGAGAGAGGAACGCGAAGGAGAGCGCGAGGCGAACGCGAGAGAGAGATGACGCACGCGAAGGAGAGAGATAGCGGTCGCGAGATAGTGCGAGATGGAGCGGTAGCACAGCGAGGAGATGACGCGAAGGAGAGCGCGAGGCGCACGCGAGCGAGATATCGCAAGAGAGGCGTATATGCAAGAGCGAGAGAGATAGCGGTCGCGAGAAAGAGAGATGTCGCGAGGCGCACGCGAGAGATATAGTGCAGCGACAAGATGACGCGAGCGAGCGAGAGAGATAGCGCAGCGGAGGAGAACGCAAAGAGAGAGGCGTTCGCAAGAGAGAATTTTTTAATTAATATTTTTTCTTTTAATATTTTTTAAATTAATATTTTTAGGATGAGGAAGGAGAGAGAGGAATTTTAAAATAAATACATTTATTTAATAATTTAAAGGAAACAAGAGGTAAGGATCTTATTCTAAAGCAAATAGATTTTTTTGTTTTTTAAATAATTATATTTGATAAGTGTGTGTATGTATTTACAAAATGTGTGTGTGTATGTTGTAAAAATATATAATATAAAAATGAAAATATAATATTACAATAATAATATAAAAATATAAAATATATACAGCAGCGCGATGGTGGCTGCGAGGTGGTGGGTGTTGGCGGACGTCGGCGTGGCACGATGGTGCAGCGGCCGTGAAAGGCTCCTGCATAACAGAAAAAAATTTTTTATCATTTAATTTAATAATTTATAATTTTAATTTATTTATTATTATAAAAATAAAGAGACTTACACAGATTACTAAGAAAACTCGTTTGCAATACAACCAGGATTGAGTTCTGTTACATAGAAATTATGAATTCGCCATTCAAAAAAGTCGAGTGGAGAATGATACAAATTATGCGTAAAGATGCAATCATACAGGTTTTTCGTGTGACGTTTTTTGAAACCTATTTCGCGCCCGTGTATTGCCTGCGCGATTGAATTTACTGGAGTGTTTGTCGATAGTGCTGGAACATTGGTATCTACGCTTAAGTAACGTCTGCGTAGCGATCTTCTTATTTCTTCAAGTCGCGCGATTCGAGCGGTCCGTGACTGCAAATCTCCGATCAATAATTTTGGATTTATTGTCAGGTCTACAAATGTCAATAGTTCTTGTGAGCATTGTTCTTCTAACAAGTCGATACATTCATCGCAATCTAATTCCCAGAACAGATAACCCACTTTATCAATTTCAGTCGGACGCATTCCTCCCCTTAAAATGTTTTTTTCCATCACAGCAGCAATTTCTAACACAAGTTCCTTTTGTGATGCAATATATTTAATCAGAGTTACCATCTTCACAGCACTTGCAGAATTCACACTTTAAGTGTTCCAATTTTTAAACAGTTTAATATGTGCAAATAGGACACACTGCACGATAAAATTTGATTTAGGGAGCATCTACAGTTGCAACACGTTTTCCCTTCAATTAGAGTATATCTTACAGTTTCATGCAACCGCACAGCACGAGCATGCGAGTATAAGTCTGCTACTCTATGACACGACACATATATTATAATGTTGCTCCCCTCTTGATTTTTAATTCTACATCTCTCTTGTTCTAATTGGAGTATCATATGATCAACACATTTTTCAAAACCGAATAAATGTAATAAAGTTGATGGTTTCATGTACAAAGTATTATCTGATAATGTAATCTTTATAATTTTTGAAGTACATATTAACCACTTCGAGTGTCAGATCTCGAATCCATAGTGGAGTTTCAGTTAACCGCTCAATGTCTGCTCGTTTCTGCATTAGCGATTTCCACGTTTCAATAGGTAATACTATTTGATTGCCTCGATTATCTCCGAGAGCTAATTCCACAGAACATGTATTTCCAACGCTGATTCCAATTTCCAAATATTTATATGATGTTAATGTTAGGGCGTATCTTCTTCCAAGAATACGAACAGCACGATGAGCGCTATAAATTTGAGGTTATTTAAAAATCATTATTTAACAAAAAAAGTATTAAAACTTATCACATTTCTTCTTGCACAAAACATCGCTGTCCTGAATTCTCGGAGTGTAATAATTCATGCTGCTTAAAAGAACCTTTCACTCAAGTAATCAACGCAATACTAAATAATTATTATTACAATTTTACATTGTTGCATTGCAACTGCAATTATTGCTGACGCGATAATATTTTCAACCAATCAAAGCGCCGATGCACGACTGCTGTCATCCCCAGGTGTTCAAAACCTACGTGACAAAATCAGCTGATTAGCAAAGTGTATCAAAGCGCCAATGTACAGCTGCTATGATATCATCCTCAATGAAATCATCGTAAAAATGCAACATATATAAAATTTCAAGCTTTATATCTCGAATCTGCTATCCTCTCCTCCCTCTCTTTCCCTTGCAATTCTGTTTCTCTTCTAATTAACTCCCCTACCAGTATCTCTCCTTCTTCTCTCCTTCTTTCTACCTCCTCCCTCTTTAACCCTCTACCTTCAAAGAAATCCTTCCTCTCCTTCTCCTACTCCGAGCCTACTTCTTCTTTTCTGTCTCTCTCTCTCATCTCCTCCAAACATCTCCTCGCTAATTCACTTCCCCTCCCCTCTCTCACTCTTTCCTCAAACTCCCACGCTCTCCTCCCTGCTCTTCCTCTCAGCTTCTCCCTTTGTAGTTCTTCCCTTACTAGGTAACTCGGTGTCCTTCTTTCCACCCCTAACATCCATCTCAGATATCTCTCCTCCAACCTCTCCGTGCCCTCTCTCTCCCTCCATCCCCATATCTCTACGCTATAGCCTAGGACTGTCCACACTAACTTATCAAACAACCATAGTCTTCTTCCCCAATCCTTTCCAAACCTTCTCTTCCCGATCCCTCATATACATCCCATCATTACCGCTGCCTTCTTAATCCTCTCCTTCACATGTGCTTCCTGCTTACCATTCCTCTGTAATGTATACCCCAGATATCTGAACTCTTTCACTTCTTCCAACTTTCTCCCTTTCCATCTCCAATCCCTTTTGCTCCTTCTTCCTCTACCCTTATCAAATCTCATTACCTTTGTTTTTTCCGCATTTAACTCCAACCTTTTCCCGTCTAAATATGGTATAAGGAAAGGAGTCTCCTTCTCCCTCCCCGCCCATATCTTCCTTTATTCTTCCCCCTTCTCTTCCCGTTCTGGCGTTAAAATCTCCCCCTACCAGCGTCTTGACTCCTTCTTCTCTTTCCTCCGCCCATCTCTCTATATACCCCAATGTCTTATCTATTCCCTCCCTCACGTATACACCTACAATTCTCCATCTATCCTTTCCTAATTTTACTCTCCCCACCATTATTCCCTCCTCTTCTATCTCCTTTCTCGCCTCTTTATCCACTAATTCCTTTCTAATCCCCATGATCATCCCCCCATTGCTCTTCCTCTTCTATTTACTCTACTCGCCCATTGTACCTCCCACACGTATCCCTTCGGCAATCTTTCCCTTACTCTCTCCCCTTCTTTTTCCTCCACCCATGTTTCTAACAGTACTATAACCTTCCACCTTTGCAGCCCCTCCCAAAAGTTCCTATCCTTATTCCTCAGTCCTGCCACGTTCCAGAAAATTACTTTCCCTCCTTTTACTTTCTCGCGATCTCTCTTCCCGTAGTTCCCCTCACCTTCTCCTTTTCCTCCCTTCTATTTCGTTTCTGCCTCCTTTCCTTCCCCCAGCTCACCTCTCTCCAGTTTCCCGAATCATCTCTTAATCTGTTTTCCGTCTCCTCCATTTCTCCTCTATCCTAATTCTTCCACTGCTAATCCATACCTTCTTTCCCTTTCTCTCTTCCATCCTTGCTATCTCTTCTAATTTCCACCTTATTCTCCTCTCCCCCCATGATAGATACTCAAAAATCCTTTCCTTCCTTCCCTTCAGAGTCTTTTTCTTCAATAAGACCTCCTTTCTCTGCTCTTCATTTTCTAACCTCACTAACAACATTTCCCTTTTTTTCTCTTCATTCTCTCTTTATCCACCAATTCTTCTTATCTCTTTTTCCACTAACGCCCCTATATCTCTGAGTATACCTTCTACCGCCTCTCTTTTCTTCTCTTCTACTACCTTCACCACCTTTATCACTATATTTCTTCTTTGGTCCTCCTTTTCCTTGCTCTCTAAAATTCTCTCCATTTCCGTCACCCTTTTTCCTAGTCCTTCTTTCCCCCCTTCCTCACCCTTCCATCACCCCTCCCCTTACCACCCTTTACCTTCCAATAATTCCACTCTTTTCTCTAACTCCTTAATCGTTTTTCCCATCTCCTCCCTCTCTTCACTCCACCACCTCATGTGCTCTCTCAACTCTTTTTTTGCTTCCTCCCATTCCTCCTTCATCACTTTCCCCTGCTCCCTAAACGCTTCTCTCACTTCCTCCGCCATCTTTCTAAAGTCAAATCTCAGCCCTTCCATTTGCCCTCTCCATCTCCCTCTTCACTTGCTTCCCCCCTTTTCGGTAACCAAGAATTCCTTTTACTCGCTCTGAGTGCTTGTTCCTCTTTCTCCCCGCTTATATTCCTTTCCTCCCTCTTTCTTTTCCACATCTCCTCGATATTCCCCAAACTGCCTCCCCTTTCCCTCCCTTTTATACTATCCTTTGCTTCTAACACTTTCTTCATCTTGTACCACTTTAACTTTCTAATCAGGTATTTCCTCTCTGTTATCGCCGCTCCTATTCTATGCCTTAAACTTTCCTCCGTTGACTTCCCTCTTTATACTTCCTGCTCCTAGGCTTAGTTCCTCGCTTCTTTGAGCGCCCCCTCTATATCCTTCTACTCTATGCTCCGACCTCTATCCGCGTTTCCTTTCTCATCCTTCTGTATTCCGTGACTCAAGTTACTATCTACCTGTCACTTACATATACCCTCACAACCTTTATTCTCGATTCTCCTGTAGCATCCACCTTCACCACCACACTCTCACACGTCCACTCTCTACTCCACCCACACCCACACTTCTACTACCTTTCTCTCTTCACTCTTTCACCGTCCTAAACACGCTTGCCACTCGCCCACGTGTCACTTTCCCACGCACCGGAAACGGAAGTCACGCGTAAAGACTATTTTAACCACAAATGTTCCTATGGTAAATTTAACATCTGACGAGTGGGAAAAGTTTTACAGCGCAACACATCCTACACCTCCTTTCCTCCTCCTTCTCCCAATATCTACTTCCCCTCATCCCATTCTCCAATCTGTACTTCGCCATCCTCTGCCTTCCTTCAGTCCACCCTTTCCTCAGATACCTCGGTACTCCCTCCCCCTTTACCTGCTTGTACCATTTATTATATGCCGAATTCTCAATCTTTTCCCATCTCTCCTCCCTCTGTCATTTCTTTTCCCATTCCTCAACCTCCTCCCACCTAAACTCCCCTCTTTCCCTTCTTTCCTCCACCTCCCTTAAATTCATCCCTTTACCCTCAAAAAACTCTCTTCTTTCTTTCTCCCACTCCGATATTTCCCCTCCCTTTTTAGCCCTCTCCTTAATTTCCTCTAAACATACTCTTGCCAACCCCCCCTTACCCTCTTCCAACCTCCTCTCATATCCCCACGCCCTTCTTCCCATCCTTGATCTTATCTTTTCCCTTTGGAGCTCCTCCCTCATCATATACCCCGGCGTTCCTCAATCCACTCCTAACATCCATCTCATATACCTTTCCTGTACTCTTTCCAATCCCTCTCTCTCCTCCCAACCCCATATTTCAACCCCATACCCTAAAACCGTCCACACTAACGCATCAAAAAGCCATACTCTCCTCCCCCAATTACCCCCAAATCTCCTCTTTCCTATCCCCAATACTTGCCCCATTATTGCTGTCCCCCTCCTCATCCTCTCCCACACCTGTCCATCCTGCCTCCCATTCCTTTGTACTACATAGCCTAAATACTTGTACTCCTTTACCTCCTCCAACTTCTTTCTCTTCCAATACCAACTAGCTTTCTTCAGCCTCCATCCCCCCTTCCTGCACCTCATCACCTTCGACTTGCTCTCATTCAACTCCAATCCCTTCTCCTCCAAATATCTTCCTAATCTTTCCATCATACACCTCATTCCCCCCTCATCCTCTGCAATCATCACCACATCATCCGCGTACGCTAGCGTGTATATCCTATCCTCTCCCAACCTCACTCCTCCCCATCTCCCTTTCCTCTCCTCCTCCAAGTCCGCCATCATCATATTAAAAAGCAGCGGACTCAGAGGACACCCCTGCCTCACTCCCCTCCCCGTCCAGAAATTTTCTCCTCTCTACTCCCCTATTCTAACCCTGAATCCTATCTCCCCTACTATCTCCTCACATCTCATTACCATCCCTTCCTTCACCCCCCTCCCTCTCAATGCCGCTATTAATTTCACCCTGTCCACCGAATCAAACGCCGCCCTCAGGTCCACAAAAAATAGCACCATTTGTCTTCCTTTCCTGCTTATCTGTCTATTTATCAGGTAGTTTAAAACGTAAATATTATCTACTGCCCCATCCCTCTCCTGAACCCCGTTTGATTCGGTGGCACCATCCCTCCTTCCTCCACTTCACCCCTCAGGCTCTCTGCTAACACCGTCGCATACACTTTGTATAACGACGGTGCCAGCGTTACTCCCCTGTAATCTGAGACCTCCCTTCCCTCTCCTCTTTTCAAAATTGGTATCACCAACCCCTCACACCATTCCCTAATCCACCCTTCCCCCTTCCATATCCTATTACATAATTCCCACACCCACTCTTCTAGCCCCTCTCCGCCATATTTCCACACTTCTCCTGGGATTCCATCCACCCCCCCGCCTTCTAATTTCTCCCCTTTCTATCTGATCTTCTTGATCTTCCTCCTTCCCCCTTATCCTCCTGCTTCTTCCCAACACCACTCTCGACTCCACCCCCCCTAATAAATCCCTAAAATAACTGTTCCATTCTTCCATCTCAATCCATTCTCCCTCCCTCCTTTCCCTCTTCTCCTCTCTTTCCTAATTACCTCCCATACCTGCCCCTCCGTCCTCGCTTCCATTGCCCTCCTAGTCCATTCTTCATTCTCCTCCTCTTTCTTCTTCCTATATAATCCCTTATACTCCCTCTCTCTTCTTGTTCGTCTCCCTGCCTCTCCCCTATCACTCCTAACCACTCCCTGAATTCCTTCTTCCCCTCGCCCGACCAGTTCCACCTCCTTTCCCTCTTTTTTCCCTTCTTCTCCAATCCTCCTCTTTCCCCTCTGATCCATACCACTACCGGCATGTGGTCCGAGTCAATCCTATTTCCTATCTCTACCCTCATAATTTCCTCCCTCACCTCCTCCTTCTCTATCACATAATCAATGACTTATCTCCCATTCGGCCCCATGTACGTCCAGCTTCCTTCCTCATCTCCTCCTTCCCCTCCATTCACTATTGCCCACCCTATTTCCTCTAATCTTCTCACTAACAATTTCCCTTCTCCATTTACCTTTGCATCCTTCGACCTTCTTTCCTTTCCCTCCTCTTCTCCCTCCTCCCCGATCCTTATCCTTCCCCCCAATTCTCCTGTTCTAACATTAAAATCCCCCCTATTATCGTTCTAATCCCACCTCCCTCCTCCTCCATCCACTCCCTCATCTCTCCTAATTTTTCTTCTAAATCCCCATTTATGTACACACCCACCAATCTCCATCCCTCCCCCTTTTTCTTTATCATCACCTCCATCATCCTTCCTTATCCGCCCCGCACTTTCCTTTTATTCCTAACCCTTTTCTTACCCCTACTATTATTCCCCCCATTGCCCTTCCTTTCCTATTTTTCTTCCTCGCATATTGCACCTCCCACTTAAATCCCAAAGGCAACCTCCCTCTTATCTTCTCCCACCCTTTTTCATCTACCCATGTTTCTAACAAGAACATTACATCCCATTCCCTTATCGCTTCCCAGAATTCCTCATCCTTATTCTTTAGCCCCGCCACATTCCAAAAAGCCACTTTCCATCCTTCCTCCCTTCCCTCTTCTTCGCTCTTTCTTTCTTCCCCTCCTCAACCCAACTCTCCATCTCTCCCTCCCCCTCTCTCGCCCTTTTTCCATTTTCACCTTCCTTCTCCTACTCGTTCTCTCCCTTCCTTTTTTGCCTCCTGCAATATGTCTACCTCCATTTCCCCCTCGATCCCTCCTCCCCACACTACCACCTTCCCTTCTTCACCCCCTTCCTCCTTCAGCTCCTCTCTCACCTCATCCCACCACCACCATTTACCCCTCATCCAAATTCTTCCATATCGTACCCACGCCCTCCTACCCTCTCTTTCTTCCCCCCTAGCGATATCTCCTAATCTCCACATCATCCTTCTTTCTTTCCACATAAGATCTTCCTCAATCCTCTCCTCTCTCTCCTCAAACTTCTTTTCTTTTCCATTATTTCCCTCTTAACCTCCATATTTCCTACCCTTACTAATGCCATACTAGTCCCATCTCTCCTCCCCTCCCCTATTTTTCTCACCTCCCCCACCGGCCCCTCTACCTCTATCTCATTTAATATTCTCTCCACTTCCCCTTTTACTCCTCCTTCCCCACCCTTTATACCTTTTACTATAATGTTCCCTCTCTTTTCCTCCTTTTCCTTCCTCTCTCATCTCCATTCCATCATATTAATCCTACCTTTCATCTCAACCATCTCCTCTCCCTTTCCCTCCCCCCTCCACCCCCACTCTTCCTCAGCTCCAATTCTTCCACTTTCATCCCTAATTCTATAATCCTCCCCTCCAAACCCTCCTTCTCCCTCCCCCACCTTCTCACCTTCGCCTCCATTTCTTTCTTCAGCTCCCTTATCTCCTCTCTTATTTCTTCCTGTCCTCTTATTCCCTCCTTAATCTCCTCTTTAATTTCTCTTCTTATCTCTCTCATCTCTCTGATTATTTCCTCCTTCCATTCCCTCCCCATCACTCTTATGCTCTCCCCCATCCCTCCTGCCACCTCATTCCTTTCTGTCTCTGGCGATCTTATCACCTTTTTACTTCTCCTAAATATCCACTGTAAATCCCCTTTCTCCTCCATCTCTTTTCTCAATCCTATATCACCTAATTCATCCCTTTTCCTTTTCAAAACCTCTTCCGGCGTCCCCGTGCTACCCCTTCTCACTCTCTTCTCAACATTCTTTATTCTTTGCACCTCATCCATTTCCCTTCTAAACTTCCCTTACTCTATGTCTAGTGACTTTTCTCGCGCCACCTACCTCTTTCTCTTTCCCTATATCTACTACACCTGCTCCGATCCCTCTACACCTGTTCTCACCTTTCCTAGTTCCCGTCCTCTTCCCCTGCGCCCCTGACCTATCTCCCTAACTGCTGACTCACTCCATCTGCACCACTTTACTCCCTTCTCACCGCTCTTTTCCCTTCTCTCCCAACTCGCCTGCACTCCCCCGGCATGCACTCACTCCAGACTCTCACTGACTCACTCTCTCTCACCTTTTCTCTTCCTCCTACCTCTAATAACCACTCAAAACACACTCTCTGATAGCACTTCAACCTTCTATCACGCAACCGGAAACGGAAGTCCTAAAGAATCTTTTTGTATTTCGATAGTTTTTCACAATTTATCAGGTTATGACGCACATTTCATTATCGAGGATACAGCTACAGCGTTTGAAGGGAGCATTGAATTACTTCCGATAACTAAAGAAAAATATATATCATTCACAAAAACTGTCAATAGTACCAAAGATGACAAAGATTGGAAAGCTTGCATAAAATTACGATTCATCGATTCATATAAATTTCTCACGACAAGTCTCGATAAATTGGCATCTTTTTGGATAAAGACAAACTCAAAATTTTACATTAGGAAATTCAAAATTTACCGATTGAAAATTTCAATCTATTGACACGGAAGGGCGTCTTTCCGTACGAATATATAGACTGTGTCGACAAGTTGCAAGATACGTGTTTACCACCGCGCGAATCATTCTACAGTTCCTTGACCGGTGACACAGTATCAGAGAGCGATTACGCGCACGCCGAGAACGTCTAGAACCGATTCTCCCTTCAAACGCTAGGCGAATATAGCGATCTGTATTTAAAAATGATGTCTTGTTATTAGCAGATATTTTTGAAAATTTTCGCGATAGTTGCATCAAAAGCTATGGACTCGACCCCGCGTATTACTATACTCTTCCCGGGTATACATGGGACGCCATGTTAAAACATACAATATTACGTTCGAATTGCTTACCGATATCGACATGGTTATGTTTATCGAACGTGGTATACGCGGTGGTCTAAGTCAATGTTCCAACAGATACGCTCATGCTAATAACAAGTACATGCAGTCGTACGATCCATCGAAACCATCATCATATCTCATGTATTTTGATGTAAATAATTTATACGGATGGGCAATGTGCCAACCATTGCCATATGCCGATTTTCGATGGGTCGACGACGCATCTAATTTCAACATCTCGTCAATAGCGCTCGATTCGCATACAAGCTATATCCTCGAAGAAGATTTAGAATATCCACAACATCTTCACGACACGCACACTGACCTACCGTTTTGCCCGACACGTGACAAACCGCCCGGCAAGCGGGAAGATAAGCTTCTCGCAACGCTATATGATAAGAAGCGTTATGTCATACACTACCGCAACCTGCAGCAATGTATACGACACGGCCTTCGCGTTACAAAAATACATCGCGTATTACAATTCACTCAATCTCCATGGCTCCGAAATTATATCGAACTTAATACAAAATTTCGAACACACGCGAAAAATGATTTTGAAAAAAATTTATACAAATTAATGAATAATGCGGTATTTGGCAAGACGATGGAAAATGTGCGTAATCGTGTCGATGTAAAACTCATCACACATTGGAATGGACGATATGGTGCAGAGGCAATGATTGCGAAACCAAATTTTCACAGTAGAAGCATCTTTTCTGAAAATCTAATCGCTGTCGAATTACGCAAACTCGAGGTAAAATTTTATAAACCAATCTATGTCGACATGTGCATACTCGACATCTCCAAAACGTGTTTATACGAATTTCATCACGAGTACATGTCACCGCTGTATCGTGACAGATGCCGGGTAATGTACACCGATACAGCAGCCTAATATATCACATTGAATGCGAAGATGTGTATGAGAATATGAAGCGCGACGTGAGCAAATTTGATACGAGCGATTACGCTGTGGACAATGCGTACGGTATACCGCTCGTGAATAAAAAGGTACCCGGTCTAATGAAAGATGAAAACAACGGCGCGATAATGACCGAATTTGAAGGGCTTAGAGCAAAAATGTATGCCTTGCGAGTGGATGGCAAGAAAGATACCAAAAAAGTAAAAGGTGTCAAGAGTAACGTCGTCGCGAGAACGATAACGTTTGACGATTATACGCGGTGTTTGAATGATGATATTGAAATGACACGTAGTCAGTCTTGTATAAGTCTTGTATAAGATCGAAATTGCACGAAGTATACACCATTCGCGAGACAAAAATTGCTCTAAGTCCGTACGACGACAAGCGGTATATCATACCTGAAACCATTGATACATTACCGTGGGGACATTATAAAATACTATTGTAAATAATAGATATATATTTGTTGTAAATATGTATATTTTGTAAAATATGTAAAAACTGTATATTATATGTATGTATATTGTATGTATATTAGTATGTATACCATGTAAAATATGACATTGTATTATTTATAAAGATTATGTGTTAGATGTTTTTACAATATATTATTTGTAAAATAAACAGTGTACAGATATTTTAAATAAATGTTTATAATACATTATTTTTATGTATCCATGAGTTGTGTGATTTATCCAGTCCCAACCACTTCACATAAACATCATCGCCTTTATCGAGGTACGAACGTGGTTCGAAGGTGGTTGATCGAGGTACGAACGTGGTTCGAAGGTGGTTGATTGAGGTTCGATCGAGGTACGAACGTGGTTCGAAAGTGGTTCGAAGGTGGTTGATCGAGGTACGAACGTGGTTCGAAGGTGGTTTATTGAGGTTCGATCGAGGTACGAACGTGGTTCGAAAGTGGTTCGAAGGTGGTTGATCGAGGTACGAACATGGTTCGAAAGTGGTTCGAAGGTGGTGGATCGAGGTACGAACGTGGTTCGAAAGTGGTTGATCGAGGTACGAACGTGGTTCGAAGGTGGTTGATCGAGGTGCGAACGTTGTTCGAATGTGGTTCGAAGCCGGTTGATCGAGGTACGAACGTGGTTCGAAAGTGGTTCGAAGGTGGTTGATCGAGGTACGAACGTGGTTCGAAGGTGGTTGATCGAGGTGCGAACGTTGTTCGAATGTGGTTGATTACTGTTCGAGCGAGGTTCGAAGGTGGTTGATTGATGTAATAAAAGGGTACAGCAATCAACCACATTCGAACAACGTTCGTACCTCGATCAACCACCTTCGAACCACTTTCGAACCACGTTCGTACCTCGATCAACCACCTTCGAACCACTAGTACTCTCGTTGATACCACTGCTT
>NW_028141164.1:18923970-19015122 GCF_030444845.1 Prenolepis imparis
AAGCAGTGGTATCAACGCAGAGTACTATACCAGGTGTATTAGACTTATTTTCGAGAAGTCAGCGTAGTCAAGCGTCAAGTGCGTGATAATACCACGCTGTGGACTAGGGTTCCATCCTGAGCTCTCGCATTCTTTTTTGCAAATTTTCATATAAAATAAAATAAATTTTACACATTTATGTTTGTGTTTTTTAATATGTACGCTTGATAATTTTTTTAAATTTAGAACGATATAATTTTCAATATAAAACTTGAGAAATAAGTAGGCTATCGAGCCAAACGCGGATATTTGTGCGTCAGATAGCGACAATAATTTTTTTCGCAATAAGTTTTGTGCACGGGGCACGAAAATTTTGCTGGGTCCGTTGTCAAGGGTCCTAAAAAATTCTTGATATAATTTACAATCAATTTACTTTTTATTCAATCTTATTATATATCTTATACATTGATCTGACCTTATCGGATAAATGTATAAAATATATAAGATTGAATAAAAAGTAAATTGAATGAAAATTATATTAAGAATTTTTTAGGCTCGTTATTATAAATTTAATAAATAAATAGGCTGTCGAAGGGGATCAAAGGGGAATATAGGAATCTCGAATTGAGATTTATTCATAAATAAAATCTTGACAACGGACTCAGCAAAATTTTCATGCCCCGTGCACAAAACTTATAGCGAAAAAAATTATTTTCGCTATCTGACACAAATATCCGCGTTTGACTCGATAGCCTACTTATTTCTCAAGTTTATATTGAAAATTATATCGTTCTAAATTAAAAAAGTTATCAAGCGTACATATTAAAAAACACAAACATAAATGTGTAAAATTTATTTTTATTTTATATGAAAATTTGCAAAAAAGAATGCGAGATGGAACCCAGTCCACAGCGTGGTATTATCACGCACTTGACGCTTGACTACGCTGACTTCTCGAAAATAAGTCTAATACACCTGGTATGTATATATATATATATATATATATATATATATATATTCATAATCTTTTCGCATTGGAAATTGCAAACTAACCAATTCATAATAATAAAATCATATATAAGTTATATGTGATTTTATTATTATAAATTGGTTAGTTTGTATATATATATATATATTTATATATATATATATTTATTTATATATTTATATATATATATATTCCAAATTCAAAAGGAGGCTATATGGAGCCACGCGTAGGGTGTAGGTACGTAAATATTAAAAACAAACTTGTTGGAATAACAAATTTATTGAATCTAAACGTTTCGATCCTTTCTTTGGACCTTCTTCAGTAAATTTAATACAATAAATAATAATGGGGAATCTACATACTACCGCACGTAGCGCAAAAGCCGTGAGCCCCCCCCTATCGATATCCCATTAGATAGACAAAGTGACATAATATGTCAGGTACTCAAAAGTGGACTCTAATGACGGGTATAGTGAGGAATTTCCGGAAGGGGGCTCACTCTTACTCACACACTCATCCATCGCACGTTCACACGACCGTACGCGGACGCGCCCGACGCACGAGTCAACTAGACTCTTTTTATTTATTGTATTAAATTTACTGAAGAAGGTCCAAAGAAAGGATCGAAACGTTTAGATTCAATAAATTTGTTATTCCAACAAGTTTGTTTTTAATATTTACGTACCTACACCCTACGCGTGGCTCCATATAGCCTCCTTTTGAATTTGTAATTTATCAATGCAGGGAGCCTACATTATTACTTAATATATATATATTTATTTATATATATATATATTAATTTACATATATATATATATTTATTTATTTATTTATATCTATAGGCCACGGCTGCCGGATAAAAAAAACATGTCTCGAAATTCTCGAGCTCACTTGAAAACGTTTGAAATGGATTAAGTCGTAAATCTTATTTGTAAAAAAAAAATGACCCAAGTGTGACAACCGCGCATCGAGAGCACGTGCCAGTCACGAGTTTCCCGCGCGTACGGTGTACGCCGCGATTTCCCCTATACCCCCACTACTACGACTTAGCGTGTGCGAACCGAAAGAAAAGCCGAAAGTGAAATGAGTTATCTCTTAGCCGTCGCCTGTCGCCCGTCGTCCGTCGCCCGGAAGCAGAGAAACGAGATGGGGAGAGGTAAGTAAATATCTATCTCTCTCTCTCTCTCTCTCTCTCTCTCTCTCTCTCTCTCTCTCTCTCTCTCTCTCTCTCTCTCTCTCTCTCTCTCTCTCTCTCTCTCTCTCCCCCTCTCTCTCTCCCCCTCTCTCTCTCCCCCTCTCTCCCCCCCCCCCTCTCTCTCTCCTCTCTCTCTCTCTCTCTCTCTCTCTCATTTCCTAATAATAAAATAAAATATATATTATAATATATCTTTTCTTGCAGCACGAAGCGAAGGCAGCGTAGGGCGAAAGGCGGTGTCGACGACACGACCGAGCCCGCCGCCGAAGCCCAGGGCAAGTCCGTTGCCGAAGAGGACGACGGCGACGGCGATACCGACCCCGGCACCGACGGCGATGCCGCCTCCGGCATCGACGACGATGCCGACACCGACCTTGGCGGCACCGATGACGATGACGATGCCGACGCCGACCCCGGTTACACCGATGACAATGACGATGCCGATGTCGATGCCGCCTCCGGCATCGACGACGATGCCGACGCCGACCTTGGCGGCACCGATGACGATGACGATGCCGACGCCGACCCCGGCGGCACCGATGACGATGACGATGCCGATGTCGATGCCGACCGCGGCACTGATGACGATGCCGCCGCCGACCCCGGCGGCACCGATGACGATGTCGACGCCGACCCCGGCATCGATGCCGATGTCGATGCCGACCGCGGCACCGATGACGATGCCGTCGCCGACCCCGGCGGCACCGATGATGATGCCGCCGCCGATCCCGGCACCGATGTCGACCGCACGGGGACAAAACGTAAAAAAGATTAGTTTCATAATATTTTCTAAAATATATCTTTGCCTATAAAAAAAATGAAGTAGTTGAAACTGTATTTACATTTATTAGTCTTTTTCTACATATACAATTTTGCAGAATTACACTTTTTTCTCAGCGATGCAACATGTTAGATACTATTATTGTAAAAATCTACACATTTTCTTTTGAAAAAAGTGACAATTTGATTGGAAAAAAAATTTACAAAAATTAATTTCATTTTTATAGAAACTATAATTTTTTAGAAAAAAATTCTGATTTTTACATTGATTGTATCTGACAGCTTGCATCGCTGAGAAAAATTTATAACTTTACAGAATTTATACATAGAAAAAGATTAATAAATATGTTTTAACAACTTTATTTTTTTCTTATAGGCAAAGATATATGAAACTACGAAGGTCCCATGCACTTTTTCCCCCTGTTTCGTGTGTGTGTGTGTGTGTGTGTGTGTGTGTGTGTGTGTGTGTGTGTGTGTGTGTGTGTGTGTGAGAAAGAGAGAGAAGAGAGAGAGAGAGAGAGAGAGAGAGAGAGAGAGAGAGAGAGAGAGAGAGAGAGAGAGAGAGAGAGAGAGAGAAAGAAAGAGAGAGAGTATATGAGTATGCAAAAATATCTAAAACTAATTTCTTTTTTCAGCGCATCAATGAGGCCGTACGGCGGGCGGTAAACCGTGAGAGGAAGCGAAACAGACGACCCGGGCCACCTGCAGGATACATTCCCACATCGGGCGCCGCAGGATACGCTCCCGCACCAGGATACGCTCCCGCACCAGGATACGCTCCCGCACCAGGATACATGCCCGGGCCTGTAGGATACGTACCTGCACCGGGATATATGCCCGGTGCAGGATACGTGCCGGCACCAGGATACATGCCCGGACCCGCAGGATACGCTCCTGCACCGGGATATATGCCCGGTGCAGGATACGTGCCGGCACCGAGATATGTGCCCGGCGCTCCCACACCAGGATACATGCCCGGGTCTGTAGCATACGTACCTGCACCAGGATATATGCCCGGTGCAGGATACGCGCCCGCGCCCGCGCCATACATGTATAAATAGGTACATTGAAAAAAAAGATTATTTAATTCAACTAATATTTAGTAGAATACGTTCAAATAAATCATTTATTTGAAACAAATAAATATTTATTTGCTTTGAAAAGGATTTTCTTATATCAAATATTTATCATATCAAATCAATATTATTTACTTTCAAATAAATAATATTATAATAATATTATAATAATATTATAATATTATTCGGTATTCTTATTTTTGCTCCAAAAATTATATATAATTGCAGAAAAGAAATATTGTAATTATTTATTATTACAATATTAAAAAATAAATAATAAATTTTTATTTTTTCTGCAAAAAATATATTATTTTCACGGATAAGTGGTCTAACAAGAGCTATTACATGTATTTTCGATATTCGAAATACGTATATTCACAGGAAGACGAGAGCGATGATGATGCTGTGACAGCTCAACCTCAAAGTGGTACATCGCAAAATGCATCTAACATACAGCAACCTATATTTGCCATGCCTGCACCAGGATCGGCGGCACCAACGTCAACAGTGAACGAAAGCACGAATCTAAACAGCGGCGGTGAACGTGTGATTTATACCACTGGTATTACGAGTTCTTGAATGTATAGAAAGTACATGCTATGAGTGGTTCTACCTTCTATACATTACCATTAATCATTCGATCCAAGAATGTTTGCTTTTTTTCTTTTTGTTCTTTTTTTTTTAATTATGATATATTTTATACGCTTTCATATCAACGACGATTTTAGCATATCGAAAAAAGACTTTATACTGAAATAATTTTCTGATTATGCAATTGTTTTACACATTTTAAGATTATTATTTTAAAAAATCTTTATTAAATAGATTTATTATGTAAAATTATGTGCAAAAACTAGAAACCTGATGATAATCATAGATTTCTTTCTGTTTTTTCTCGTACTACGATAATGTAAAATTTAGCCGCATTTTTTTTTTAATTCTCTAGGCTGAACTTGTCTTGTAATTTCTTTTGCATTTAGAATAAAATTGTTCACGAATTTGCTCTTTTAATAAATTATTAAAACTGCATTAGAAAAGTAATATATTCTTCCTAAATATTTTTCCTAAATATTCTTCTATAAATGAAGCAATTCTGAATATCGGAGATAAATGTTCACATGAATGATATTTTCATTATAATAAAAATACGCACTATATATGTACATGTTTTATTTTACGTTTCGTTAATTTGTTTGTTATTATTTTCAGTCTACTCTCTTTATGTTTCGCTCTTTTTACTCTTTAGTGAAATATCCAAACGTCTGTTTTTATTTGTAATATACATGTATTTTTGACGTTTTGTATCTTTTTTTAAATAAAGTAAAGTAGAAACGAGGCAAAAGTATGTGCAATAAGTCGAAAATATAAATTAGAAATTTTATAAGAATGCATATATAAAAGAATTGGAAACTAAAAAATAATATCGCAATATTATTATCTCTCTCTGGATAAAACAAAACTGACGATAAATCCGCAAATACGCGTGTTATTTGACATACGAGGGCAAATTCATTACTAAAAAAACTTGAGACTTATTGTATATTTTAGATACGCATTAGCTTTATCACTCTTGTTTGTTAGATACGCATATATATTCAAAACTTTTTTCGTAAACGTAATATAAATATATATTTCTCTTCATCTTAGCACTTTTTTTATCAATTATATTATCTTCTTTATTTGCTCTTTAGATTAAAAGTAGATCGAGAGGCAAAAATTATTTTCCAATAATCTCATGTTTTTTTTCTAGTTGTTCTTTTTATTAGAAAATTTCAATACGTCGAGTTTTATAGAGAAAATTCCATACGCTTTTATATAAAATATTCAATGTTTTTTTACTTTAATACGAATCATCAGCTAATGCGGATAATATACGAATAATAATAAATTGCGCCTTGTATATACACTTTTATTTACAGAAAATACCACATGTTGAAAATATATCTAAATGATAATAATATATCCCGATTGTCTAATGTTTGATAATTTAATTTTATTGTGCAAAGAAGCATAATAATAAAATACACGAGTAGCGCTCTAATAATTTTTGTTATATGACAAATATATATTGTCAATGTGCAAGAATATTTTCAGGACTTGTAACAATATAAACGCGATAATCGCATATGTAATTTATATTGTAACGTAAATGTGAGAGATAAATCGATTGAATGTAATAATATATGAAAAAGCCGTTTGAATTTTTATAGAACGTACATAGATATGTACGAAAATAGTTTTTCGAGTCTTTTCAAATCTAAACCTATAATAAAACTATTGGCTCCTCATCACTGCGACTATATTGAATAATGATAGCAAAAGTGAGAAAATTCAGTAATTTTTTTTTTTTTTTTTGTTATCTTGCACTAGTTGACGAACATATATATAATTTAATTTATTTGTACACTTTTACATTTGTACATGTTCTACATTTCCAGCAAAAATAAACTTTACGACAATTCGATCGAGATTTATATTAATCTTTGCTTATTATAGATTGTATTATATGATATATTATAGATTATAGAATATGATATATAAAAGAGTAATTTGTAGTGAAAAAGTATTTGTATACATTATAGTGCGAGAAAAAACGATATGATTTCTCGCTCTTGATATCGCAATTCAACGTAACTATAACAATAAGCGATGAGGGAAACCAAGCAAGTTTCTATAATTATATATTTATTTCGAAAGATAGAGAATACAGATCATATATCGAATAATTATAATTAGTTTAAAACTAAAAAATTTTCTAGAGAATAAAAATATTTTTTAATCAAATTTTATTTCTCAGGAAATAATGTTTATTTTTAGTTATCTATTTATTTATTTAATAATTTATTTATCTGTGTGCTACGCACACCCAGTATTAGAGATAGGATAAGATCCTTTTTTAAATTTGTAAAACATGTGAAGCAAATAAAGAAATTAATTTAAAAAGTATATTTTCTCAATTGATTTTATTATATATTGCTACAATTATGTAAAAATTATGTAACGCGTCACAATCAAATAAAGAAAAAAACAGAAAAAAAATAAGCGACATACGCATAAGTTTACATACGTATGATATATAAGTGTACTTGAATTTTGTTTGTTTTGCTTATAAAAATATATGAATAAAATGTTTCAATTTTTAAAATTAATTATGCTGTTTATTTATACGTATAATTCAATAATTTTTACATTTGCAGTTTGAGAAAAAAGGAGAAAGAAAGAACCGCGAGTGAATGTGTAAGCGAATATATGTATGTGAGGAGAATGAAACTGAATGCGCGATTAGAAAGAGATGAAATGAGATTACGATCGAGAAAACGTACATGAGAAATTGCAATAATTTAGTGTATATATGTCTATTTCATGTCTATATTATGTGTATTATTCTACACGTACATAAAATAGCCAAGGATGTACTGCTGTATCTGTCTTTGTCAGCTCCATCTATCACGACATCGCGCAACTAATCTACTGCTCTGTTTTATTCCGCAGCCTCGATTTACACACACACATATGCGTGAAAATGTTTTTAAATATAACTTTTTTATTAGACTTGCAATCTCACTTTTTATTGTTTACTAATATTTCTTCATGTTAACCCTATCGCGTATACTATATTTTATGCACAGATAAACGGCAGAACTATTTTTATTAAATAAGTATTGTTACGAGCTGACATGAAGAAGCCGATAACAAAACTGTAATTTTTGATTTTTATATGATTTATATATGGAATTATAGCTAACGCGGTCCGTTTTTATAAGTACTTTAATCGTGGAAAAGGATTTATTGATCTGTATAGTCAATAAAAAGATATCCCAAAATAATCTCTATATTCGCATTCGGTCGGTAAAAACATCCGACTAGGATCCCCTTAATGCTTTTGTTGGCGCGCTTATCACCTATCACAAACTCACCGTTGAACACGGTATTTACTTTTGCACAGTTGTGTATTTTTACAACATCTTGCACTTGCTCGTGTACTACACTACTAGCGTCTTCCAAAAATTGTCGCGGTTCGATATAGTCTGCGTTAATCACCGCACCTGTCAGTATCCGATTTTCGAACGCGGTATCGATCTCTCGCCAAACGAGTCTTCCAGCGTTATTATCGCCACTGTAATTACCACCACTGTAATTACCACCACTGAGTATAAACTGTCTCTGCAATCGAGTCTTTGCACCCTCGAGTCGCGCGATTCTAGGAACCAAAGATTGTCTATATCCAATCGAGAATCGCGGACGCTTGTTACGGCTGTTTTCTTCGAGCAATTTGATAAATTCCTCGCAGCGCAGCGCCCATGCAAAATATTCACCCAAGGCGGTGACTTGATGGGACCGCTCCAACAGGTCGCGTTCGTTCTGCTCAATGTTTTCCATTTTTTTTTCTCACTACTATGCCACAAACACTTCTGACACAAGAAAAGTAGCCACTAAACTTTTTTCACCGCTGCATCTATGCGCTTTCAAATCGTACTATGGTTTGACGCGCTCTCATCCTCCTTATATATTTCACCTAATTCTATCTCCTTTTCTAACATTTGGCGTATCTCAAAAGATAGTTTCCCGAGATATCGGTTTTATGGATAGAGGAGTAAGGACACAAGCTGCCGAACGTTGGCGCCGATACGTTGCATTCTTCCTTAAAAAATATTAAGGAAGATGTTTCGCTCTCGTTTACGACCGATTTTCCGCGAGGGTACAAAGCTGCTGAACGTCAACGCTTTTACATTTGCACCTATAAATAACATTTAGACATGTTCGTCGCAGCGTCGGCCCTAAAATCTTCATTTCTTTCCATAATATCCTAATGATTTTATGGACATTTAATGGACATTTTGTCCATAAAATGAAAAACATAGTTTTATGGATTCTAGAACGCTTCGTTGACAAGTTCGAGCAACCGGACATCGGCGCTTCCGTAATAAAATTATACTAACGAGGGTACAAAATTGTCAATCATCGGCGCTTGTTCTATACCTTTTTGGGAAAATGTCTAAGAACCCTTATAAAAAAGTCGTAAAGATGCCATCTACAAATATTGCACTCAGAAAACTCCCCCTCCTTTGTCGAAACATCCCCTCCACCCGCGTGATGTCAGCCCCCGCACCATCGAGATACCCCCACCCCGCGTGACGTCATACCTCGCCCCGGAGAACCCACCGCGCCCCGCACCCCCCTCAGAGGACCAGGGTTAGAACTCTCATAGTATATCTACTAGCGGGTCTCGTACTACCTCCTCTCCACCCCGCTCCTCCGGTTCCTCCGGACGGTCCCATCCTTCTGTCCTCTCGCTCGATCACAATGCTCTCGAAGGCCTCCAGTAATTCCACCCCCGACCGGAACCTCATGAGACGTGCCTGGTTCCGCAGCTGCACGTCTACTATACCCTCGACGAGGTAGTCGAGAAGCTCGTCCTCCGCCACCGGGACACGATTGGCAAGAATCACTTTTTCGTGATAATAATCGCAGAAGGGCTCGTCCCCCCTCCAAACACGCGCCTCAAATTTCCTCCGGAGCGTCAGTCTAGCTGGGCGTAAATCGAACATTTGCCCCATTTCTCTCAAAAGATCTTCTATTCTTAGCGTTAGATGTTCGGTTTTTGAGTAAAACCACGCTAATGCACGTCCTTTCAAACGGGAGCCAATTAGAATTCTGGTCGCGTTCTCGTCAAGTCGGTAGGTGTCCCGTAGAAGCTCGAGCTGGCCTCTCCACCTCCAAAATGTATTCTCGCTCGCGTCGAATTCCGGCAACAACTCTTTAACGCCTCTAACAACCGCACCACCAGGCACCTCCGTCGATGCGACCGACGTGTCGCGAGACAGTTCTCTCTCTCTCACCAATATTGATCTCTCTCTCTCACCAATATTGATCTCTCTCTCTCCCACAACTCTCTCTCCCTACGCACAAGAATCAGTTCCGCGTGCTCCGAGCCGCGAAGCGTCTCCACGCTCCCGCATCGCCGCGGTCTGCTCCACCTCATCCTCCATCGCATCCGCACTCCCGGCGCCGGGGTCCGATGCACCAGTCGAGCGCAACGCCTCCCGTTGTCTGCTCATCTCCATCCACACGCTCGAATCGCCGTCCTCCTCTATCCGCTGGATTAATTCGGCCTTCGACCCTCCGGTCGGCAGCCCCTTCGCCCGCAGTGCCTCCTTCAACTCAACCACTGTGAAGTCGCTGCCCTGCACGCTCATGCTGCAATTTCCTCCGAGCACTTGACGCACGAATTCACTATCCCACTTCTGATTTTGTTAGCGGATTTCGGATGTCGATAGGAGACTCGTATATTAAATATTCTTCAACTCGTTATAATTCAGAATCGTATATAAACACTTTATTACTTTACTCTTATAAATTCTTAGAGAGAGAGCCGCGTATGACCGAGCGGTCGCCGTTTATATACAAAACAGTTCAAACGCTTATTCTTTTAAACGACGCCAATCACGGCAGGGCACGTTTCGTCAGAAATACAAGATAAAATATCGAAGCAACGGACAGATATACGAAGTATATACGAAAACACGACAACGACCCGACACGATAATAATAACCATATATGTAAGGTGATTTCCCGGACATCCCGCTACATTAGATACCGCTAACAAACGAAAAATTAATTTTCGCTAAAACAACTTATTACGCACTGATATCCGCGTTCAGCTCTACAGCCCGTTTATATTTCACATATTTATATTTAATATTAAGAGTCTCTTTAAAATTTCTTAATAATAATTATATTGATTAATTTTTGTTAATATTTGAAATTATTGACTTTTTAATTTTAATTATTTATATTTTTTAAATTTAATTAACATACTGAAAAATATTTAACTAAATATTCAATTTAATTTACTTCTTTTGAGGATTCTCCTTCTGTTTTGCGTTTATTAGGATGTCGTATTCCTTTTAATAAATCTTTTATAGACATATGTCCATCTAATTTTTTAATGTTATTAATGTCATGGACTAATAGATATATTAGATTGCCTGTAAAATAATAAAAAGACATTACTTGTCTGTACTGTTCCTATTATTTCGATTTTGTCGCATTTTGATAATATATCTAAAGCATAATAATCTTGATTGAAATTCATAATATGAACTTCTACTTTATAAGTGCCATCGGTTATGGACCCATAACCGATTACTTTATTAATTTTATTATCATGAATTTCTGCGAAATTCGATTTCAAATAACCTTCTAAACCTGAAAAATATGTAAGCATATATGTAATGTATATATGTAGATATCAAAATAAATTATTTAATAAACTTAATATTATTAAAAATAAAACAAGCAATTTAAAATAGAAATTATCTGATTTAAAAGAATCAAGTAATATAGAAAACATATAATTATATTATATTAAGATAAATAAAATTATATGATGTCAAGATGCATTAGAGATGCATGGATGAGCAAGAAGCAAAATTATAAATTAAAAATTAAAATAAAAAAAGGAAAATGTGTGTGTAAAAAAAGAAAAAAGAAAAAAGAAAAAAGAATCTTGAACAAAACACGAAACAAATACATAAGTGATTGACTCTTTTTAAAGTAAATGCTCATACCATGTAATATTAAAATTAAACGTAGAGAAAATTAGTATTAATAAAAAATCTTTATTTAATTTGAATTGTTTTCTTCAAAGTTTATCGGTTCATGCTTTAACACTATATAAGTACATATACAGAGTGTCCTAAAAATCACGGAACAATTAAATATTTTGAATATAAAACATTTTATTGAAAAATGTTTTATATAAAAGTTGCAAGGTTTTAAGTTGCACATTACATAATAATATTATTATAACCTTAAAGAGTGTTGTCTACGTCACGTGAAGATCACTTTCAACCTTTTAAATTGAACTCCCTACATTTATTATATATTATTCTTGTAGCTTATTTCGAATGATTTATAAGATATTTTTTTATATTTTATATCAAAATACTGTAAATTTCAAGTCTCATAACTCGAAAAGTATTTAATGAAAAATAACTTGGTAAATATGCATATATATATTGTTGCGCCCCCTCGAATCTGCATCCTCATCCTCGGGATTATCCCGTGTTCGTTTCCGGGAGATCGTCGTCAAGGGAGTTGTTTATCAACAACTCCCGCGTTACTTTTGTTGCCGACGCCATGTCAGTCTTAGTCTGGCTGTCAAACGATATTGACGTGCTATGCGACTACAGATTATATCCCAAAATATTCCTAAATTGTATTCTTCTTTGTTTTCTCTCAAGGGACGTTCATTCCATTAAACTCAATTCTGTGTAATCCTTGTCTTATTTATTTCGCGCGCGAGTGAGAGTGCTTGTGCGAGTGAGATATCTCAAGAGGCGTCTGGGGGACGCAACATTTTGGGGGCTCGTCCGGGATCAACCGAAAGGATCGTCCGAAAGAAATTCCACCGATGGCACAGAATTCTCCGAAAGCAACGCGATCTCGAACGGCTGCGAAAGACGCCAAGACGGATCCTCTACAAGCCGCGCTTCAAGAGCTCAGAGAGATGCGCGAAGAGCGAGATCGACAGCAGGCTCGTTTCGAGACTCTCCTGAGAGAGAAGGACGACCAGCTACGTCGACTAGAGCAGAGGATTCAAAGAGTTTCTTCACATCAAACACCCAATCAGCTAAGTCCTTCCAATAATAGAGATAGTGTAACCGGACTGCGGATCTCGCGAGAAAACCACTCACCTGCCGGTCCCAGACTGCGATGCTTTCGTGTTAACCTTCCGGTCGCCAGTTGTTTTCACCTTGGTAAACAACAAGGTTTTCTGCGTGGACGTTGCTTATGTTTGCTTCAACTCGACTGTTGTGGATTGCCCAGTGGTCCATCCGTATCCCATAAGGCGCTTTCTTTTACGTTTCGCTCGATAGGGTACGTCGGTTGTAAAAAACTTAACACAGTTTATGTTTGGTAAAATAATTCACAAATTATTTTATTTTAGCAGTGTTCTCCGTTTAACACGTATATTGCACGTTATATAGAACTGTTTTTTACAAAGGGTTTCCCGACATGACTATGCATGTTTACAAAGTTTGAAGTCCCGCGTTCGGCTCTACTCTTTCGAAAAACAAAAAAGCAAAAAGCCCCCTCGACTGCTGCCGTCCGTCTTTTATAAGCCGTCGCCCCTTCATGATTCCTTTAGCCAATGGCGCTCGTCTTCCCTTCCATGAAGGCTCCAGCCAATGACTGTTCCGGTAGTCCGGGTCAGTTCCTCCCATCGTGCATCCTCCCCTTAGTCTTATTACTAACTTATATTCTACGTTTTTCTATAATTATTTTTAATGTTTATATATAAATAGAATGTTGATTAAACCTAAACCAGATGTCGATAACATTAATAAGTATTAATAATATTTATTTTAGCTATTAGACTTTAAACACAAAAGATTATCCTGTAAATATATAAACTAAAAATATCATGTTGGAAATTAAATAGGAAAAACACAGTTATGTACACGTTAATGTCTGCACATGTTTTGGTTTTAAGACTGTATATGCTTACAACTATGTTATTTCCTATATTTAATTTTTTATTTTTATTAATTAATACTAATGCTAATTTCAATCTTATTCCTACATTTTATGAGTATGTATTAATATCTTTTTGTTGTATTTTATTTATTATATATATATATATATTTTTTTTTTTTTTTTTTTTTTTAATTTAATTTTGCTATTTGATAGGTTTTGTATTTTTGTTTGTATAACTAATGTTTATTTACTTTTCAGGTTTCCTATGGTCCAGTGCTCGGTCCCGGCTTCGGCTCCTCGTCATGCGCTTTGATGGTCCGCTGCGTCACCTTCTGCATCCGTTCTGGCTTGTCGTTCGGATTAGCAGCCTGGCATGTCATCGGTTGCACCTTCCGCCTCTCCTCGTCGTCAGGATCAGCAGCCAGGTATGCCGTCGGTTGCATACCCCCTTCCTCACTCATTCTGGTAGGTTTATATATCTCCCGAATCAGTGATTCTACTTCCGATTCTGATGACGAATTAATGATGTCTCCTTCTTCTAATCTTTTTTCTATTTTCTTTACTTTTCTCCAATATAGTCTT
This sequence comes from Prenolepis imparis, assembly GCF_030444845.1. Classification (NCBI taxonomy): domain Eukaryota; kingdom Metazoa; phylum Arthropoda; class Insecta; order Hymenoptera; family Formicidae; genus Prenolepis; species Prenolepis imparis. Next base: position 18,938,055 of record NW_028141164.1, read on the forward strand.
TTCTTTGATTTTTTGAATCTATATTTTTTTTCATCTGATTCTTCTGATGATAGGTCTTTGTAGGATATGTTGTTCTTGCTTCTCTTTCTTTTCGTTGTTTTTATGGGATGGTTTTGTGTATCTTTTAATATTTCTTTTAATTCTCTTGGTAATTGTTTTACTATTTCCATGTTTATGATTTTTGGTTTTTCTTTCTTTTCCTTGGCCGGTGTTGGTTTCTCGTTTTCTTTATTTTCTTCTGCAGTTTTGTTTTTCTCCATCTCTCCTTCTTGTTTCTTTCCTTCTCGCTTTGCGTTCGTTTTTTGATCGTTTTCTATTATATTTTCTTTTACTTGTTGCGTTCCGTTTTCTTTACTTGTATTGCTACTTTCATTTTCTGATTCTGTTTCTGTTTCCTGTATATTTCCTTGATTTTGTGGTATTTCTATTTCTTGTTCTTCTTCATTCCTCTTTCGATTTTCTTTGTTTTTTCCTAGAAGTGGTTCTTCGTTTTCTATGATAGGTATTTTTACGGTATAGTTAGTTATTTTGAATTTCCAGTCTGCTTCTATTTCTTTAGATGCGCCGTCTGGATTGACGTTAATCATGATTTTGAAAGGTTTTCTTCTGAGTTGTTCGACTGAATTTTCGGAATTAATGTGTACGTTTAGCATGATGTCCATTTCTATTTTTTCGTCTAGACTTGTTATTTTGAAGTTATCCACGATGTTTATTGTGTTTGTATTTGCGGCATTCATTTTATTAACTGTTCTTGCCATCTTTTCGTCTCCATCACTCTCGCTTTCTATGATCGGCGTTTCTTGTAGTTGCTTGATTATATTTTTCAAACTTTGAATTCTGTTTTTCTTTCTTCTTATTTTTTGTAATGTTTTATTTCTTTTTTTAAATAATTAATTTTTTTTATATAATTATTTTTAATGTTTATATATAAATAGAATGTGTTGATTAAACCAGATGTCGATAACATTAATAAGTATTAATAATATTTATTTTAGCTATTAGACTTTAAACACAAAAGATTATCCTGTAAATATATAAACTAAAAATATCATGTTGGAAATTAAATAGGAAAAACACAGTTATGTACACGTTAATGTCTGCACATGTTTTGGACTGTATATGCTTACAACTATGTTATTTCCTATATTTAATTTTTTATTTTTATTAATTAATCCTAATGCTAATTTCAATCTTATTCCTACATTTTATGAGTATGTATTAATATCTTTTTGTTGTATTTTATTTATTATATATATATATATATATTTTTTTTTTTTTTTTTTTTTTAATTTAATTTTGCTATTTGATAGGTTTTGTATTTTTGTTTGTATAACTAATGTTTGTTTACTTTTCAGGTTTCCTATGGTCCAGTGCTCGGTCCCGGCTTCGGCTCCTCGTCATGCGCTTTGATGGTCCGCTGCGTCACCTTCTGCATCCGTTCTGGCTTGTTGTTCGGATTAGCAGCCTGGCATGTCATCGGTTGCACCTTCCGCCTCTCCTCGTCGTCAGGATCAGCAGCCAGGTATGCCGTCGGTTGCAATAGGGCTTGCGATGATACGCAAAACGATTTTGGGGCTTGCGCGAGTACTGCGAGATCCGCGACAAACGCGAGTGCCGCGATAAACGCGATAAACGCGAGTGAAGTGACCGCCGACTTTCGCACGAAAACGGGTTTGAAATTAAAGCCCGACACGTACGACGGGAAAGTTCCGCTGCGGGAGTTCCTCTCCCAATTCCTCCTAATCGCGGTCGCGAATAAATGGGACGACAAAACAAAGACAATCTCTCTCGCCGCGAACCTTAGGGGAAAAACGCGTATCGTTCTAGAAAACGTCGAGAATTTTGAGGAATTAACTTTCGCAGAATTAAAATCAAAACTAGAATTACTTTTTGGAGACGGAAATTTGACTCAAAACTATTACTCACTCTTTACCAATGGGAAACAAAAATACGGGGAAGATTTCGCTTCATTCGGGACCGAATTGGAAAGACTTTCGCGGCTTGCTTATTCCGAATGTCCTTACGAAGTCCGTGATAAGATTGCATGCGCGCAATTCATTTCCGCGTTATCCGACAATTTTGTAAAAAGAATCCTCCAATTAGAAGGAATGACTTCACTAAATTTGACTATTGAGAGAGGAAAAGCTATTAAAATAATTCGGGACGAGAATTTTGACAAAAACAGAGATTATGGAAATAACGGGAATAAAAGAGATTTTTACGGAAATAAGAAAGAATTCGCGAATAACGGGAATAAGAAAGATTACGGGAATAATAATGGGAATAGTGAAAATAATGCGGGATTTCACAAAAATTATGAAAGACAAAGTTATCAAAAAGGAGAGAGGAACCACGCGCGAACCCCGATGAAAAGAAGGAATTTGACTCGAAAAGGAAAGCGCAAGCAAACAATTCTTCTTCAAAAGAATGTTGGTCTTGCGGAAAGACCGGACATTTATGATTCCAGTGCCCTGACGCGAAGGGAAACTGAAATTGGTTGAACTTTTCGGGGAAGGTTCGACTTTTTCGGATAATTCCCCGACTTTAGATTTTGTTGAATGTAGGGTTGTGACCGGACGATGGGTCTTGAGAGTTCGGGAGTTATGTTGTTTAGGTAGTTTTCCTACCTTTAACACGGTCGCCAGTCCGTTTCTCTACACCACGGACAAGATCTCTGGATCTCCGGAATGAGAACCCCTTCACCAGATGAGTACCGCTGCTGCGTAGTCTACCTGGTCCACAGACAAGACCTTTGGATCCCCAGGATGAGAACCCCTTCTACAGATGAGCACCTTTACTGCTTCACTGCTCGCGGCTACTGCGTAGATTCCTTTGTCAGAGACAAAGGCACAAGATGACGTCATCCAACTGTCACCTTTGTTCGTCGTATGCAATGACGCAACACTCGCGTCACACACTTTGTTAATAATTAATCGTATTAATTATTGTTTCAGGATCCACCAGGATGTGGCGGCTTCCAGTCTATGCGTCAGGGCCTGTCCAGGATTCACCGAAGACGTCACCACGCACAGGATTTCGGTTTATGGATAATAAACGAGGACTCAATTTTATATTATAAATATATAAAATTTATTTTAATTAATATAAAATATACTCGCTCTCTACATCCAAAACAAAAATAAAATAATCTGACTCTACGCGCACAAAACAAAAAAGAAATAGCTTTGCGTGTATATTGCACGCTTATCCCTGCGACGTTCCGCGTCGGTTGTTCCAGGAGAAAGAGCCTCGATCCCTCTCTCGGCTCTCCCTTTATAGCCGTGAGCCCCCACTCTGCGTCCTCGAGAGCTCCTTGCGCCTGCGCGTCCTACAATCACGCATACGCGTCTTAAACTCTAAATACCTATTATACGTTTGCGCTTATTATATCTAACCGCTTACAGTTCAATAAACGCTTAATTGTACCGCAATTAATAATAATTAATAATTAAATAAAACTAAATATAATATGGTTGTCTCCTCAATGGTAAGTACCATTGATGGTAAGTTCGAGTGTCGGTCAACTTACCGACTGTGCTCGGTCGGTAAGTCGGTAAGTTTTTTTAGTGTTCACTTTACAGTCGGTCACTTATCGTCCGTCGGTAAGTGGTCAGGCTCGACGTGTAAAGTCTTTTTCCTCGGGTCGGTTAGTTACCGACCGTCGGCTGTCGGTAACTGTTTATCTTCTGTCATTCAGTTACCTCAGAAAAAATCTGCAGCGGCTGACCTCTTTCCTTCGACTTCCGCTGCTGTTGCTGGCCTGTTGTCTTCTGAGCAGTCCAGTTGTTGCCCGATTGTTATCGTCTCCGGCTTCCTCTTCGGGATCTTGAAGACCCCGGCCTGCATCCGTGTCAGCTGGACTTCCGGCTGCATTGCCCCCCGTAAAGGGCTTTGTCGTGAGCTTGCTGAACGACAAGGCTCTTTATTTTGTTGTGGTTGTTCGGTTATGCAGGCTTCCGATAACTTTTTCTTCTTATTTGGAAGGTTTTCTTTATCTTCTTCCTTTGTCTGTTGGAAGATTTTTTCCATCTCCTCCAAAGACAACTTCTTTGGCTTGGGTTTTGCGTCCTTTATTTTGACGTTGCTGATAAGTTTTATTTTATTCGGGTCATCTTGTCTTTTATCTTGGCTCGGTCCCGTTTCTGGTAACTTATCCTTCGTACTGTTATCCGCCGAGTCCTCGATGGATAATATTTTATCGGCCTCGCTGGTATTTTCGCTCAAAATTTTTATGTTTTTGAGCAATTTACTTTCATCTATGATGAATTCCGCGCTTATTGGCTTTGTTTTCTCTGCCTCGTCTTTGAGAAATTTTACCTCGATGATGGTTTGAATTTCGAAAAGGTCCTCTCCGTCGTCATCCTTCAGCAGCGTCTTGTCAAAGTATGTCTTTGACAAACCTTGCGCCTTTATGGCTGATATGACCATTGCATTGACCCTGTTGATCTTTTCGTTTTCTGCTTCGATCACTTGGTCGATTTCCTCGGGTGTGTACTTCTCGTATTCCCCTTCTGTGTCCGCAAATCTTTTTAGCATCTGCATTCTCATATCGCGTCGTCTCTTGACACCCTTCAGCTTCACTGCTTGAAGTACACGGTCATATTGTCCGTCTTCTTCCTTGTAAAATTCGTTTACAGCTTCACTTTTCTGCATCTTGTCTAACAACTGCTTGTACTGACTGATTATTCCACAGCACGATGTCTCAGCTGACTTTGAGGTACGGCCATATTGGATCTTGACCTCAGGGCTTGTTTCCATGTGGCTGCGGTCGCTGTCCTTCTGCCATTTATCCTGGGTGTGTTCTGAAGTTTTATCTTCATTGTTAATACGATTAATTTTTTCCCCTAGGCTAGTGACTTTTTGAAAAATCGTATTTTTCGCAGTTTCTCGCGATTTCTTGCTTAATTCTAACTTATTATTAAAGTTTATACTATTTTTTATATTCTTAAACGCTAAATTAATACTTTTAACGTTGTTATCCACTTCTTTATGATTTGTTAGTGGATTGTTGGTATATTTCCTTTCGGAATCGTATATTTGTGTTACATAATTATTTATTTGTGAATTTTCACTAGATTCTAGTGATTTTTCTCTAGTAACTTCTTTAATTTTAGCTAAATTATTGCAAATTTTGCCTCTATCTTTATTCTCAATTAATTTATTCAACTTTTGGGTACTTAGCATCGCCATTGCACCGCTTTCTATCTCGTTATCGACAGGTGTTGGAATTATTGATTCTGACGATGAATCTGTTAATTCATCGACTATTTCGACTTCATTAGTCGACTTTTGTTTTATAAATATATTATCACTAGAATCTAGTGACTTATTAATATCGTATCTTAAATCTACGTGACTTAAGGCTAAATTCCGATTAATTTCGGGTAGTTTCGGTTTCTTACGACTAGATTTAAAGTCTCTATGAGTGTCTTTGAAGTCTTTGCCGTAATCTTTTATTTGATTCGGTTTTCCGCTAATTTGGGAATTTTTCGCAACGAATGCACTTTTTGCACTGTCGGGAATTCGGATTTCCGATAGATTCGGAATTTCTTTGCTTTCGCGCACACGAAAACCACTTTGGCGCACATTTTGCTTCTTTTTGGGTCGTCCTTCGTTTTGGGGTTGACAATTGCTTCCTTCGGGTTTATGGTCATCCTTCTGGTCAGCTTGGCTGCTTCCGGGTTCCTGGTCATCCTCCTGGTCACCATGGCTGTCTGCTCCCCTGGACTCCAAAGATATGTGTTCGCTCCATCTCGTTAAAGCGTATTGTGTCTCTATTGATGCACATTTGCTTTTGTTGAGATTTTTGGCTAGTTCTCTCAGCGTAATCCTTCCAATCATGAGACATGGTTCGTCTCCTTCAAGGATCATTGCTTCTATGCTTAATTCTTTTCCGTAGGCTTCCATTTTTATTGGAACTGCTCGGATTTTAATTTTCTTCTCTCTTTTCAGATACGCTGGGATGTTCTCTGGATTTTTTATTCTCTCCAGGATATGTCCATCACTTTCAATTCTTTGGATTGCTTTTTTAGTGTTTACATTAAATTCTCCACGTGTGTCCATCAAGATTTTCATTACTTGACCTTCTACTAGACCCATCGTGAACGGAATTTGTTTGTTTCCGTACATCAACTTGGTTATTCTTGATATATGGCGCATCCCCTTTTCGCTAATCTTTTCTCTTCTCTTTCTTTTCAGGGATTGCCGGCTGACTTCCTGGCTCACCGTTGATGTTCCTGCTCGTCGTCTGTGATCTCCACATCTATCGGCGTTGAGTTTCCTTCTGGCTCGCTCCAGGTAAGTTCCTCCTCCCTTGTCGCTTCGTCTTGATCTTTCAGATCGTTGATAAATCTGTCGATTTGTTTGTGTTGAATTTTACCGATTGGTTTATCGGTTGTCAACATGTTTATCTGCATCTCGGGCTTTAGTTTTGCCTCGCGGTGCGGTTTTAGCTGTCTGGAGTTGAACGTTCCTAGACTGTTCCCCTCCTCGTCCTCCAACACGTAAGCATTTGGACGTACTTCCTGTCGTACGGTGTATGGTCCATCGAAGACTAGATGTATCTTCTTTGTCAACCGTCGACTGGCATCGCTCCTTCGATGTAGTTTCAGCCAAACCTTATCGCCCGGATTGAATGGCTTAGCCTCTCCGTGCTTGTCGGTCTGCGTTTTTCTTTGGTCAGCCCTCTTTTTGAGTGTATCGGCTGCCTTGTTAATTTTTTCTTCTAGATCTTCTTCCTCCTCGGCTTGATCGATGTCCTCTTCGTCATCGACGTTGCGCTGTGATTCGAATTTAGGGTCGATATGCAGTGCATCTTCGTAGTTAGGATGTAGATCCATCGGTCGGTAACCCGTACTTCGGTGTGTCGTTGCGTTGATTGTGATCTCCGCGCGTTTGACGATCTTGTCCCATCCTGTTTGTCTCTCGTGCGAATATAGCCTAATAATTCGGCCTAATTCTCGCATAACCCTCTCGACAGGGTTCGATTGAGGGTTATATGGCGACGTTTTTCGGATGGAAAACCCTATTTCCGTCCCGAACTCTCGCCATCTATTCGTTATAAATTGACCCGCGTTGTCGGTAAGTATTTCGTCCGGTATACCGACTGTTGGAAAGTACTCTAATTGCAAGCAATCCATTATGGAGTCTAACTTTTGATTCTTTAACGGGAAAAGTCGCGTTAATTTAGAAAACTGATCCATTAAGACCAGTATGTATTTGTTTCCGCGTGGAGTTTGCGGTAGTGGTCCAAATAAATCCAAAGAAATTACTTGACCAGGTTTTTCAGGTAATGTATAGTACTCGGTACCCCTCGTCGGTCGGGTATAGTACTTCGTGGCTTGACACGCTTCACAGGACGCTACTACGTCTCGTACCACGCGCTCTAAATTTAATATCGACATGTATCGTTCCACGAAGACGATAACTTTGTCGGTACCAAAATGTAGTAGGTAATTGTGTACCCTATCTACTATCTTCCACTTAATTGATTCTGGTACAATTACTCGATCTCCGCCTGTTTTATTTAATCGAATTAAACCTTCGCGTTCTAGAAAATTGTGTGGGCGTTCGCGAGTTTGCTTTAACAGTTCCTCGTCCGCCCGTTGCGCTTCCGCAATCATTTCGCACCAATTCGACGTCTCGGTGTCGTCGTTCGGTTTGCTTATCGCTGCGATACGCTTAGTTTTCTCCTCTTTCTTTACGTAACCGTTTTTGACATTATTACGCGACAGTGTGTCCGCGATTTTGTTTTCTTTTCCCGGTACGTGTATTATTTCGAGCTGGAATTCGTTGAGAAACGACATCCATCTCGCGATTCGCGAACTGTCGTCCGCGCATGCTCCTACAAACTTTAACGCGCGATGATCGGAGTGAACTCTAACGTGTCGGCCTAGCAACGTAGTGTGCCATTTTCTAAGCGCCCACACCAATGCGAGACATTCTATCTCTGTTACCGCTGAATAGTTTAGTTCAGCCCCCTTCAGGCTACGGCTCGCATAGGCTACCGTGATTTTTTCCTCCGATTTATCGTCGTTGTATTGGTAAAGCATCGCGCCTAGTCCGTACTTCGACGCGTCGACGTAAATACCAAATTTCATTCCCGGACGAATTACGAATAAACTATCCGCTTCCTCGAACGCTCGTTTAATCGCCTCAAACGCCTGTTGCGTTTCTTCGGTCCATAGGAATTTTATCGATTTCTTAAGTAAGTTCTCGAGGGGTTTTGTCAATTTGGACAAATTTCGCACAAAACGACGATCCCAGTTTACGAGTCCCAGGAAAGCTTGAATGGCTTTCTTATTTTTGGGTTTCTCGAAGTTTCTAATCGCGTTTTTCGTACTTTCGTTCATCTCGGCCTTCACGTTATCGAACGTGTGTCCCAGAAAAGTTATTTCAGTTCGGAGAAATTCGCATTTGTCGCGGTTCAATCTAAACCCTACTCTGCGCAATTTCTCGAGCACGTAGTTCACATGGAACAAGTGTTCTTCTATCGTATTCGACGCGATCAGTATGTCGTCCAAATATACGATGGTAAACGCATCGCATTCGTCCCCTATTGCCGCTCGCATAGCTCGTGTAAACGCGGCACCCGCCGTTTTTAGGCCAAACGGTAGACGTTTAAATACGTAAGATCTGTTATTGAACATGAATCCGGTGTAACGCTTGCTTTCGTTCGTTAAAGGAATCTGCCAGAACGCTTTGGCCACGTCCAATGTCGAAAAGTAGTTTTTGTTGCCTATTCGGCGGAAAACTTCGTCGATCGTCGGAGGTTGCTCGTGGTCATTCGTCATTCTTTTATTTAGTTCGCGCGCATCTATGCAGAGCCTAATATCACCAGATTTCTTTACCACTATCACTACTGGATTGACGTATTGAGTCGTGGCTCTCTCGATTATATCCTGATCTGCGAGTTCCGCTAAGTGTTCGCGCACCCGTTCTCTGTGTACCTCCGGCATAGGATATAGTTTCATTTTAAACGGCTTTTCCGAATTCATTTTTATCTCGTGTCGGTAATGCGTCACGCACCCTATCACGTTTTCGAACAGCTCGCCGTTGTTGTTGATTATTATCTTTAATTGTCTTTCCGCGGTGTCTATATCTATCGCGTTTAATTCGACAATCGGTTCCTCTCCTTCCGGAAAATCTATTGTAAACCGGCTTACGTTGCATCGTAAAGTCGCGGTTTGTTCGGACAAGAAATCATGCCCTAAAATCATGTCGTAAGACAAGTTCCTAACCATGTATACCTCGTAAGTGAATTCTCTACCCGTTAAAAGGAAAGTTAACTGTACTCGGTTCGCGATTGGTTGTCCTCGGTCGGAAAACGCTCCTACCAAGGAAAATTTCCTTATCGGTATGATCCTCATTGGGATCTTTCTTTGGGTTAACGTGTCGTATAATGCTTTAGTTATCGCGGATATCTGTGCCCCGGTATCGATTAACGTTTTTACCGACACGTCTCCTATCTTTACCTCCGCGTATGGCATCGCCCTCGCGTCGGATTTCTCCTGATCTTCCTTAGATAGATCGTCTACTTCGCGAATTATTTCTTTCGTCCTCATAATCGCGATTTTCTTATCGGGTTCTACGTCGTCCTCCGCTTCGCTCGTCTCTTCCCTCGTATCGATAGTCGCTTGTTTTCGCTGAGCAAGATCGTTTTTTACCGACACTTGTTTGAATGCTTTCTTATCGGCACTCTTGTCGTATTTGTAGACCCCTTTATTGCCCATTTTACCGACACTTTCTATTGGTTCTGAGGTTTTCGCGGTATCTGGCGTATGTTCCGTATTTTCGCGTTTCGCGTTGTTAGCTTGATAACCCGTACTAGGTTTCGCGCATGCTTGGTTTCGCTCACTCGTGTTTGCAAATCGTTTGTTATTTATCCTATCCCTATTCGGATATTCGGATTTAGTTTTCGGCGTTTCGGTACGCGGCTTCTGCGCTTGTATCCTTTTATGCTCGTAATCTAGTTCGTCTAGTAGTTTTATAAACTCTTCGACTGTTTTTACCGTAGTCGGTCTAATTTCCCTAGCCACGGTTTCGCCAAAATGCCTCTTTACGCATCTAATGACTTCGTGATCCGCCATTGGCGGTGACATATATTTGGCTTGCTTGAATACATTTAACGCGTATTCCGACATCGAGATCGCGGAATCGTATTTATACTTCCCGTTGTATACCTCTTCGCGGAATCGCGCCTGTTGTTCCTCGCCCCAAAAATAGTCTTTGAACGCTTCTTTTGCGTCCTCTATATCGTCGGGATCGCGGATCTCATGCCAGCTGGCTGCCGCGCCACGCATGCACCTACCAAAGTAGTAGAGCTGGTCACGCTCGTCTACCCCCTCGTACTTTACGATATTCTCGAATTTCCATAGGTATTTAATAGGATTCTGCGCGTCATTTCTCCCGGTGAACTTTAGTTCCTCGAATAGGTTCTTTAACCAACCCCCCCCTCGGTAACTTAGCTCGTACGATCGTATTTTCACCTATAGTTACGAACGGACCCCTGGAAACTTCTTCATCGCTCGACGTTGTGTCGCGGACCCTTTTAGTCTCGGCGCGTCTCGCTTCGGTCGCGTTTCCTTTACCTCGAGCCTCAATCGCGTCTAGTCGGTTACTAATTGACCTCAACACTGTCGATAACTTATCGTCCGTCGATTCGTTACCGACCATGCCCTGCCTGACTCGCATGATACGGTCAGTTCCTACCTTACCGACTGTTGGATCGGTTTGGTAGTTATCTACTTTACCGGCGTGCCCGCCGGTCAAGTCCCTTCCTTCTTTATCGACTCGTGACTTTGGAATTGTCTTAGACGACTCTGTCATCATCCTTCCTAACCTACCTGTCACTTTGTCTATCTGTGCACGCAGCATATCTATTTCCGCGCACTTGACACCCAACATCTCTTCCGCGCTCAACGCTGACTTCGAACACGTCGTTACTTTGTCGCGTACTTCCGCATATCGCAACGTAATCTCATCATTCGCGTCCGTCGCACTCTCGTTTTGACTTCCGGTTACGAGTTTCGCGATATTTTCCCCACGAATCGGCGTATGCTTCACCGGTCCCGGAATTTTTGTAGCGATGTCGCTCGCTCTCTCCTCACACTCTCTCTCGTCTTTGTCGGTCATTATGCTATGTCCACGTATCAGGCTCTACCGTTAACTATTGCCGTATCGCTACGCACGATCGAACACGGTTATTTCGTCACGCTCGTTACTCGACTTCACCGCGTGAACACGTATTCGCAAAGCACTCACGACACTTGGGTAGCAACGTCCTGTCACGGTCGCCAATTCGAAAGAAATACACTGCACGGTGCTCGATTAAAAAGAAATACACCGCTATCGCAATAATATTTTTCTACTGGGTTATGTTACTTTACCGCGCGATATTCCCACAGACACGGGACACCGAACTTCGTTTCCAAAACAGGATTCGCGGTTACGGTATCAAATTCCCCGTAGATGAGCACAATAATACTGTGACCGGACGATGGGTCTTGAGAGTTCGGGAGTTATGTTCTTTAGGTAGTTTTCCTACCTTTAACACGGTCGCCAGTCCGTTTCTCTACACCACGGACAAGATCTCTAGATCCCCGGAATGAGAACCCCTTCACCAGATGAGTACCGCTGCTGCGTAGTCTACCTGGTCCACAGACAGGATCTCTGGATCCCCAGGATGAGAACCCCTTCTCCAGATGATCACCACTGCTACTTAGTTTACCTTGTCAACAGACAAGACCTTTGGATCCCCAGGATGAGAACCCCTTCTACAGATGAGCACCTTTACTGCTTCACCGCGGCTACTGCGTAACTTCCTTTGTCAGAGACAAAGGCACAAGATGACGTCATCCAACTGTCACCTTTGTTCGTCGTATGCAATGACGCAACACTCGCGTCACACACTTTGTTAATAATTAATTGTATTAATTATTGTTTCAGGATCCACCAGGATGTGGCGGCTTCCAGTCTATGCGTCAGGGCCTGTCCAGGATTCACCGAAGACGTCACCACGCACAGGATTTCGGTTTATGGATAATAAACGAGGACTCAATTTTATATTATAAATATATAAAATTTATTTTAATTAATATAAAATATACTCGCTCTCTACATCCAAAACAAAAATAAAATAATCTGACTCTACGCGCACAAAACAAAAAAGAAATAGCTTTGCGTGTATATTGCACGCTTATCCCTGCGACGTTCCGCGTCGGTTGTTCCAGGAGAAAGAGCCTCGATCCCTCTCTCGGCTCTCTCTTTATAGCCGTGAGCCCCCACTCTGCGTCCTCGAGAGCTCCTTGCGCCTGCGCGTCCTACAATCACGCATACGCGTCTTAAACTCTAAATACCTATTATACGTTTGCGCTTATTATATCTAACCGCTTACAGTTCAATAAACGCTTAATTGTACCGCAATTAATAATAATTAATAATTAAATAAAACTAAATATAATATGGTTGTCTCCTCAATGGTAAGTACCATTGATGCTAAGTTCGAGTGTCGGTCAACTTACCGACTGTGCTCGGTCGGTAAGTCGGTAAGTTTTTTTAGTGTTCACTTTACAGTCGGTCACTTATCGTCCGTCGGTAAGTGGTCAGGCTCGACGTGTAAAGTCTTTTTCCTTGGGTCGGTTAGTTACCGACCGTCGGCTGTCGGTAACTGTTTATCTTCTGTCATTCAGTTACCTCAGAAAAAATCTGCAGCGGCTGACCTCTTTCCTTCGACCTCCGCTGCTGTTGCTGGCCTGTTGTCTTCTGAGCAGTCCTGTTGTTGCCCGATTGTTATCGTCTCCGGCTTCCTCTTCGGGATCTTGAAGACCCCGGCCTGCATCCGTGTCAGCTGGACTTCCGGCTGCAGGGTTAGAAGGATGCAAAAGAAAGAATATTTTTCTTATTTTGGAAAATTAAACAAAAAAAGTTGTCTCTTAAAAATAGATACAGGCTCTGACGTCTCTTTATTAAATAGTAAACTTGTGGGAGAAGATCTTGAAAAGATTCCAGTAAAAAATATTAATTTAAAGTCCAAATGGAGGAAAAATTTTAATTGATTTTTTAGTGAAAGTAAAAATTGAAATTGGAAATTATTCAATTGAAATTCCCTTATTTATTGCTGACATCAATGATCAATGCATTTTTGGAGTTGACTTCCTTAAAATAATTAATTTGGATAATGTATTTAATAAAGTTTTTGATGAATTCACGAATAATGAAGAACTAAAGAATTATCAATGTTCAAGAATTAAAGATTTTTCTAAAAAAATTCCATCTATCTTAAATGATCTTTTCGAAAAGAGTTCAATTGAGTTACAAGAATCCCAAAAAGAAATATTTATTAATTTTCTAAATAAGTTTCAAGATCTATTCTCCTGCGATATTGTTGCCGGGAATTGCGATGTTATCGAATATTTTATAAATGTGAAAGACTCTCTTCCCATAAAATAGGCACCCCTTAGGATTCCTTTTCAGATGAGGGAGGAAGTGGATAAAATAATGGAGGAAATGAAAATTGAAGGAATCATTGAAGAATCTCAGAGTCCTTGGGTTTCGCCAGCTGTCATGGTAAAAAAAAAAGATGGAACCCTGAGATTTTGCATTGACTACCGGAGACTAAATGCTATCACAGTAAAAGATTCCTATCCCCTCCCTCGAATCGACGACGTATTAGACCAGCTATCAGGTAATTCTTGGTTTTCTACGCTTGACTTGAAGAGTGGTTATTGGCAGTTGAAAATACATTCTTCTGACAAAGAAAAAACAGCCTTTTCTATCGGAAAGGGACTTTGGCAATTTACAATAATGCCTTTTGGATTGTGTAACGCCCCCGCGACTTTTCAAAGACTTATGGAAAAAGTTTTACATGGAATTATTTCGAAAAAATGTTTGGTATATTTAGATGACATTATTATTTTCGGGAAAGATTTTACTCAAATGTTCAAAAACCTTGAAGAAGTATTTTTACGATTACAAAAAGCAAATCTTAAAATTAATCCAAAAAAATGTTTACTTTTGCAAAGAAATGTCAAATATCTTGGACATGTAGTTTCCAAAAAGGGCATTACCACAGATCCAGAAAAAATAACAGCTGTTAAAGATTGGCCAGTACCACATACTAAGAAGCAATTGCGTAGTTTCCTAGGGTTTTGCTCGTACTATAGGAAATTCGTTAGAGGTTTTTCTTCGATAGCCAAGCCTCTTTTCGCCTTAACAGAAAATCAAATTAAATTTGTTTGGAACGACGAGTGTAATAATGCTTTTGAAAACTTGAAGTTAATGTTATCTTCTTCCCCAGTGTTATCTTTTCCCAAAGGGGAAGATCAATTCATTTTAGATTCCGATGCTTCAAATATCGGAATTGGTGCAGTGTTATCACAAATACAAGGCGAAAAAGAAATGGTCATCGCGTATTTCAGTCGAGTCCTTAGTAAAACCGAAAGGAATTATTGTGTGACTCGTTGCGAATTATTAGCGATTATTGACGCTATCAAATTTTTTCGACATTATCTTTTAGGTCGAAGATTCTTAATTCGAACCGATCACATTTCATTAAAATGGCTTATGTCTTTTAAGGATCTTGAGGGGCAACTGGCTCGTTGGTTGGAAAGACTCCAAGAATTCGACTTTGAAGTGCAACATCGTAAGGGGGAATCTCACAAGAATGCCGATGGATTATCCAGACGACTTTGTGAGACTTTTGGCTGCGAATATTGCGCCAAAGTTGAAGCAAAAAGCAATTCAGAAAACGAAAAAATAATTGCTCGACTCATACTCCAAGGAGAAAATTTAGAAGAATGGCAGAAGGATCAAGAAGAGGATCCTAACATCGCCATTATAATACAAGGAAAAAGAGAAGGAATACGCCCACCTCGTTTCGATTTGACGACTCGCGATATTTCCGCTCAAATTTACTGGACATATTGGGACGCATTAGTTCTTCAAAATGGAATCCTTTACAAGAAGTGGGAAGCCCCGAATTTGAAGTCTAGTTTTCTTCAGTTAATTGTTCCTCGGAAACGAGTGAAAGAGATTCTCGAAGAAGTCCATCCGGAGGTCATTTCGGAATAAACAAAACCTTAGAAAAGGTTCGAAAACGTTTTTATTGGGCAACTTATAAGCAAGACATAGAAAATTGGTGCAAGTCTTGCAAAGTTTGCGTTTCAAAAAAAGGCCCCACAGGAAAAGGAAAATCTCCCATGCAGATATATAATGTCGGAAATCCATTCGAGAGGATTCAGATGGATATTTTAGGCCCACTTCCTATCACTTCTTCAGGAAATAAATATGTGATTGTCATCATTGATTGCTTCACCAAATGGGTAGAAGCTTTTTTCCTGAAGAATATTAGAGCAAAAACGGTTGCAGAAATCTTCGTCAATGAATTTATTTCAAGATATGGAGTACCTTTAGAGTTACATACCGACCAAGGGAAGAATTTTGAATCCAAACTTTTTGCCGAATTAATGGAACTTCTTGGAATTAGGAAAACACGGACTACCCCGTTACATCCTCAGTCTGATGATCAAGTCGAACGACAACATCAAACTATAATAAACTATTTAGCGAAGTATATTTCACAGAATCAAAAGGATTGGGATCGGTGGATCCCCATGTTTCTTCTGGCCTACAGATCTTCGAAGCACGAAACTACTGGAATGATTCCTGCGGAATTATATTTCGCTCGAGATTTAAGACTTCCAGTGGATTTGTTACGAGGGAACCTTCCTAGGACAGAGGAGGGAGAATCTTCTTCTTCAATTGAGAATTTCGCCAGTATTCTTAGAGAAAAATTAGATGAAATTCATTCCGAAGTTAAAAGAAAGATGGATACAAAATCTTCTCGAGTAAAGAGTTGGTATGATAGGGGAGCTAGGAAGATTCCATTTCAGGAGGGAGAGAGAGTCTAGTTTTACAACCCCCGAAGAATTAAAGGAAAAGCTCCCAAATTGCAGAGCAATTGGGAGGGACCTTTCTTTATAGTGAAGAAATTCAACGATGTGGTGTATTGTATTCAGAAGACACCCAGACATCGGAAAAAAGTGGTTCACGCGGATAGAATAGCTCCATTTATAGATAGAAATGTTGTTAATTGTTAGTTAGGTCAGAGCCTGAATAAAATTGTTAGGGAGTAGGGAGATGTGTGTGTATGAGTTTGTGTGTGTGTGTGTGTGTATGTAGTGAAGAGATGTGTGTGTATGAGTTTGTGTGTATGTATATTTTCATTTTAGAATTCTTACTGCGAAAAATGTTTTTCTTTTCTAGTTGAAGATCTTCAAGATCTTCAAGGTTTGTCTGAGTCTTCGGTACGGGAGGATTCTCCAAGGGAGTTCCTGTGGCTGAGACTCATCGGAAACAGCTGACATCTTTCAAAAGAAAATTTCCAATTCGTTGTATTCTAAAGGTCGTTTGATTCTTCAATTAAGAAGACTGTCTCGCCCACGGTTTTTTTTGATCCGTGGTTTTTCCCGTGGGATGTAGGGCAAATGCCGAGGCAGGGACTTGGGGAGTCCTCGAGGGACGATGGGTCCACGGATGTTACCCCCCCCCCCTTGTCTGAAGATTCAACGTTCTTCGATTTTCTCCGGAAGACGCTTAAGCGAGAACAACAGAACAACAGCGAAGAGAGCAGAAATTTTCACCTCGACGGATGTGAAGAAGAGTCTGGCCAACTTTTCTTCGAAGACACCGTTCGAGTATGGAGAGGAAGAGGGCGAAGCCCGGTAACCTGTAGCAGCAGCTTAGGGAGGGCAGGATTCGTCCGGACGAAGAAGACGCAAGATTGGGACCAGACGTTTCGCTCGACCACCCACAGCAGCAGCTTGGGAAGAGCAGGAGAATCGTCGGTGCCCTGGAATCAGCGTCAGTCCTGGGTCTTCAGTAGTCTCCATGTTGGATTGTCGGGATGACTATCTTAAAGGAGGGGGGTAGTGTTGCGCCCCCTCGGATCTGCATCCTCATCCTCGGGATTATCCCGTGTTCGTTTCCGGGAGATCATCGTCAAGGGAGTTGTTGATAAACAACTCCCTTGACGACGATCTCCCGGAAACGAACACAGGATAATCCCGAGGATGAGGATGCAGATCCGAGGGGGCGCAACACTATATATATATATATATATATATATGTATAGAATCTATTATAGAGTGTACATCTATATATATAGAATCTATTATAGAGTATACATCTACATGTAACAACAGCAATACTTATATATGACAAATACATATATATATATATATATATATATATGAGAGAGAGAGAGAAAGAGAGTGCGCGCGCGTGCATGTGTGTGGTTTGATGAATGGTGCATGTAATATTCAATATTTTACCTTTTTTTAATACCGAGACAGGTATGCAGGTGCGGACATGTACTCAAATTGTACGAATCCATGAGCAGGCGGTGCGGGGACGTACGCATTTGCACGCGGTGCGGGAACGTACGTACTTGCAGGCGGTGCGGGAACGTACGTACTTGCAGGCGGTGCGGGGACGTACATACTTGCAGGCGGTGCGGGAACGTATGTATTTGCAGGCGGTGCGGGGACGTACGTACTTGCAGGCGGTGCGGGGACGTACGTACTTGCAGGCGGTACGGGGACGAACGCATTAGCAGGCGATGCGGGGACGTACGCACTTGCAGGCGGTGTGGATACGTAAACAGGGGGAACGGCGTAAAAACGTTTTCTATTTCTAAAACTATTTTTACGCCGTTCCTTGTTCACGGCCCGCCTGACTGCTTCATTTATGCGCTAAAAATGAAAAAAATTAGTAAAAATTATTTTTGCATACACAGGCTGCGTACGGAAATGTCCCCCGAGTGCATTCCGTCTATTTCTATATTACTGACAAGGGGAGGTCGCGGTTGACTCTTCACCGATTTTGATCTCCTTTGGTATGGTGAATCTACATCGAAAAAAAGTTACTCCGTGTTCGAGCTTTTCGTCCAATGCGCCTTGTAAAAAAAATTTTTTTTTTCCCGAAGTTTAGAGTAATTGTCAGGTTCGTTACGAGGCCTAAAGAAAGACACACTTTCGATCGGTGCCGCTAGTGCAGCAGCAGAGCACAAGAATAGTAATCTGGTATCCCAGGTTCAGAACTTTGGGCTGTCATAATTTTTTTTTTTTTTTTTTTTTTTAATAATATGTATTATTTATTATGATAAATAAATATTCGGCATATTTTTATCGTTAGTTATGCATATATCTCTTTATATATTTAAAATTAATAAAATGATCGTAATATAAATAAAATATTTTTATAGAGAAATATTTTTAGAAATATTTTTACTTTTTAAAGATTTATACATTTTTTCAAATTTTCTTTAATCTAATAATGTTAGAATACACACTTTTCATAGCTTTACAAAATTCGGATTTTCTACCTGCTGTGAACCGCTGGATGAAATCGCTGGTTGTGAAAGTGTAAGGAACGTTGGAGGGAGAGGAGAGGGTCGTCTGATCCTGTCTACTAATAAAGGTTCTAGAAGGTCGGTTAGAAAATATCTTACTTATATATTTATGACATATTTATTACATATTGAAGCAAAAAATAATAATGAGTAATAAATTAAATTTTGTAAAGCTATGAAAAGTGTGTATTCTAACATTATTAGATTAAAGAAAATTTGAAAAAATGTATAAATCTTTAAAAAGTAAAAATATTTCTAAAAATATTTCTCTATAAAAATATTTTATTTATATTACGATCATTTTATTAATTTTAAATATATAAAGAGATATATGCATAACTAACGATAAAAATATGCCGAATATTTATTTATCATAATAAATAATACGTTATTAAAAAAAAAAAAAAAAAAAAATTATGACAGCCCAAAGTTCTGAACCTGGGATCCCGGGATTACTATTCTTGTGCTCTGCCGCTGCACTAGCGGCACCGATCGAAAGTGTGTCTTTCTTTAGGCCTCATAACGAACCTGACAATTTCTCTAAACTTCGGGAAAAAAAAATTTTTTTTTACAAGGCGCATTGGACGAAAAGCTCGAACACGGAGCAACTTTTTTTCGATGTAGATTCACCATACCAAAGGAGATCAAAATCGGTGAAGAGTCAACCGCGACCTCCCCTTGTGAGATAGGAGTGGTATAGAGAGAGAGGGAATGCACTCGGGGGACGTTTCCGAACGCAGCCGCAGCCGCAGCCGCAGCCGCAGCCGCAGCCACACACACACACACACACACACACACACATATATATACACATATACACATATACTGATGACTTGTTCATTATATTATTATTTGCAATTCACATGTTAATTTAATGTGTGATTTGCAAATGATATTAAGTATTGAACAACGCATTAAATTAACATGAGAATTGCAAATAATAATATAATAAAGTAGATGTTAGTATATGTCTACATGTGTGTATATAGTTAAGTTAAATCTGCACACTTATTTCAGCCAAATAAAATGTTCAAAACGAATCCCGTTCTATTGTTCGTAAATTGAATAGTGATACAATAATTATAATTTCTACTAACATTTTTATTGGTTATATTAATTATAATCTTTAAGCGTCGTAATTCGGTAGTTTAAGCGCGCGGCTGCGGGACGCCCCTCTCGCCCCGCGCCTTCACAAACGCGCCGCCGGCCGCGCACGCGGAACGCGCGTCTGGATCGAAAGCGATACAAGCCGCGGTCGTTCGAGAGGATACCAAATAACAACAAACATGACAATAGGCAGTGTCAACGGATGTCTCGATCTTTCGCAATAACAATATTCCTGGAAGATCTCGAACGTTCCAGAAAACCGAGTGTATAAAACCTCCTCTCGAGCGACCATCGCTCTCACTACTTAGTAGCTCTCACGGTGAAAAGATAGTCGGGATACACAAATTAATAGATCGCTTGTCTAATAATCTGCGCGCTTATTCTCTTCCGTCGCTTGCGGATTTATAAAGCTTCGAAATAAGTTCCGTTATTCGTTGTGTACCAAAAGAATACATAGTATATTCTTCTCTGTAATCGTTTATTTTTTTTGTCAAATATACGTCCATCTTTGTCGCGTTAAAGTTCTGAGTTTAGTTTTCTGCCCGTGTCCGCACTCACTCCTTTTGCTTTCGCACATAAAATAACTTACATTTCTTACGTTTCCTCTCTTGTTGTCCAATGGCTGTGACGGCGATGTCGCCGTCGTTTTCATCGCCGTCGCTGCCGTCCTCGGCGCCGTCGCTGCCGTCCTCGTCGTCATCGCTGCCATCCTCGTCGTCATCGCTACCGTCCTCGTCGTCATCGCCGTTGGCATCGTCGTCATTGTCGTCGTCGTTGTTGTTGCCGCTATCGTCGTCGCTGCTGCCATCGGCTTACTGCCCTCGCTTCGTGCTACAAAAATGCATTTTTTAAATATGTTTCTCTTATTTTTAATAGAATATAAGGGTATAAGAACATTCTCTTGATTAGGTTATGAGCACATGCGAGTTGAGACATAAAAATTAAGGTAACTGTAAGTACAGATTATGCTGCATAAATTATGATATCCCAGCAAACACGAGTATATAACTGTTATATTGTCATAATAAAACGAAATGTAACACGCAATATAACACGAATGTACAAGGTTATATACACGTTAGTAATAATTTCCTACTCATATATATTACAGCTATATAACATTAATGTAACACGTAAATAACATGTTATATAATTTTCTTAAAAATTATATAATACTTACATAACATGTATAAAAATTAGTTGTAATTTCCCATTTATACAAAATTGCAGTGATATAACATAAATATAGCGCGGTATAAGTTATAAAATTGTTATATACATGTTATAACATGCAAATATGAAGGTTAGGCGCATGTATGTATATGCGTATATGACAAAAGTACTTACAATTAGTTCAATGTAATTAAATATAAAAATAATAAAATTTAAATAATTTATTTTATAAAATTCTTTTATAATATTTTTAAAAAAATTGTTTTATAAAATTTTTATTTCAAATTAAAAATTTTATTTATATAAAAATAGTAAACTTTATAGCTTAACTTAAATATTATAATATTATGAGCGATTTTCTCTCATTCGGACATTTATTTGTTCGCTTTCTAAGTTTTCGATCAGTTCAATACCTGAATTCTCTATTGGGATATATCAGAAAAATTAAACTGACAAAAATTAATTATGACATCTTTTTAATCTTAATAGTCATTTTTTGTAAGCTTTATATAATTCTCATGACTGAAATTTAAATACGAGATAGCTAGATCATCGCGCGTCGCATAGCGGTAAATGAAAGAACTAATGATTACTGAATATTGTTATTTTTGGAATATTACTGTAACATTTCTCATAAAATATTACATATGTTATGTAATATTAAAGTAATGCTAATGTAGCATTTGTTATATAATGTGTAATATTTCAGTTATATTGCTGTTATAACCAGTAAATAACAAAGAAATATAACCGTTTTAAAACACAATTATATTGCAGTTACAAAAAAAATTATGTAACATAAATATTAATAATGTATAACTCATGTTATATTGCGTGTTACTTCTAGATTATATCATGGTGTAAGAATACCAGGTGTAACATTGCGCATAATGGCGGCTGAATACAGGAAAGGCCAATAAGAAATTTGCCCCAAAAATTGGCGCGGAATTCAAACATAATATTGATGAAATATATACCCAAACAACATATGTCTTAAAAATATCTTAAACACATCTTTACAACATTTTTTAGACATTTTTACGTGCTGTCTGTTGTATTACATATTATATTAAAATATTATATTAAGAATAAAAATTTTTAATTACTGTTAAAATTTTTATTAGTTTTATTAATATTTTTTATTAATTTTTATTAATTTTTTTATATTATTAAGAATTATAAAAATAAATATAGTACAAATACAATAAATGAAAATATAGAAAAGTATAATACTAAAAAGTGAAAGCTAATAAAAAATTATGATATAACTAAAAAATGAAAATAATAAGTAATAAATAATAATCTATGTCAATTAATAAGTGCTACTTCGCTCCTTTGACAAGCATTTATCCATGCCTGACGAATATTATCTTCATTTGGGAATCTAAAAAATGTTATTCCTTTTTTATCTGTACAATATGTACGACTCTTGCAATTTTGTATGCAGCACGAGGGCATTATGTCTGCAAAGAAAAACAAATATGTAATAAATCATGGGTTCCACTAACCTAACTTATAGCGGTGCCCATATTAGTTTTTAGAATTTGGGGCAAATTTCTGATTGATTCAAGAGTGGCCATTATTTTGAACGACTGCGTATCCTCGGGAATGTTACACCTGGTATTCTTACACCATGGATTATATAATAGTTATATTCTGTGTTTGCTGGGATGTATAATCTCTCGCTGTTCTCGTTATCATCCTCTTTCGTAGGTTATGAGCACGTGCTTGCGACGCAACAATTTACGTAAGTCTTTGGCGTCTCTAAGTTTTTGGCGTGTAATAAAAACGTGCTACAATCGAAAGTAACGATTGTAGTACATTTCTACGACATACGACAAATCTTGTGCGTTACTTACACTTACGATTTACGTAAACTGTAGCGTCGCAAGCATGTGCTCATAACCTAAGAAAGAGGATGATAACGAGAACAGCGAGAGATTATACATATCATTATAATTTATGCAGCGTAATCTGTACTTACAGTTACCTTAATTTTTATGTCTCAACTCGTTATTTTCAAATAATTTATATAAAATAATACTTACGTCGTGGCATCGTTGTATTACAAGTCCGACGTCCGACGTGACTCGACGATCGACGACAATGAACTGACGATGCCAGTGCCAGTAACGAAACGCTGGCAAAAGGCAACAGTGTTGTCACTTTCGAGACGCTGGTAACAGACACGCAGCGTTGCCAGTTTGGAGACGTTGGCAACAGGCAATTGCGTGTGGAATAACGCTGCTATCGAAAATTGTAGACCACACTTTTGCAATTTTTTTTTTTTTTTTTTTATGAAAATGTAAAATAATTTGGCAAATTGAATACCGAATTTATTTATGATTTTTTTAAAATGTACATATTTATGACTTCAAAAAATGTAATTATTTTCTATAGTACGATGACATAAAAGGTATAATTAAAACATTTTTAAAATTATATATATATATATATAATGTTTAAAATGTATTTTAATTTTACCATGTATGTCATCTTACTATAGAAAATAATTACATTTTTGAAAGTCATAAATATGTACATTTTTAAAAAATCATAAATAAATTCGATATTCAATTTGCCAAATTATTTTACATTTTCATAAAAAAAAATTGCAAAAGTGTGGTCTGCGCATATTAGCGCAGACACGTATACGGGCGGTACGAGGAACGTTTTTTATACACTTGCAGGCGGTGCAGGATGTACTTGGATTTGAACTCGAGTCTCGAGGTCTATGCGGTACATACGAAGCTGTCACTTAGTATATGTGACTACTAATTGTACCGAGATTTATTGTATAAATACTGTTATTTATGTTACATTTACACAACAATTCAGAAATATCGTTACTTTTTTTCTATAATCTTTCTTATTTACAGAAAATAAAATGTATGTATTTCTTTTTTTATCTATTTGCAAATAATTTTGATGATTTATTGTGATTAAAATGACACCAACACGACACATAAATCGAATAATTTTTAAACATTATGTAATTAAATTATTACTTTTTGTTTAACAATTTTGCGATGCATGTCGTGTTTTGTGTTATCTTATTGTTTTATCAATTATTTTGTATCAATTATTTTCATATAAATAAAGTATGAAATAAATTTATATATATTTACATTTTACCTGTCTGAAAATAATTGATAGATAATATTTGATATCACAAATGATAACATAAACACGACATGAATCGACCGCCCGTATAATTGGCAAATTGAATACCGAATTAATTTTGTAATAAGCTAATAAAATACTTATGTATATATATATTATATATATATATATATATATTTATACATCTTATTCATCTGCATATGAAGTTCACATCTTTTTATTTATATCGATATGTAGAAAAGGAAAATGGAATAATTTTGAACAACTTTATATCAAACTTATCTTGTTACCTTTATATGCTAGTGTTTATATGCATGTCTTCATCTAAAGCAACTTCATGTACAGTGTTTAGGATAACGATTCGCATGATTTTTGAAACGTTTTCAATAGTTAAAAAAAAGTTTTTACAGTGAAAATTAATCTGTTTTAGGCAAGGTATCACATGCAATAAAAAAATGGAAAAATAATATTTTTATAAAAAAATCAATGTCACCTTGATTCTTTTAAATAAAACTCATATTTTTTTATATAAAATGATTTCTCTGATAATATTCATAAGAAGTTATAAGGGTAGAATGACTAAAATAGTTTACGAGATATTGTACATTTTAATATTGCACAATTTTACATATTCTATGAAATGTTTTGTAAAATATTAATTTTCCCATGATCTTACCTCAATATATTTATGCACAAAATAATGAGAGGAATCAATTGATGTAAAAAAAATACGTAGTTATTTTAACAAAAAGTATGTAGCTATTAGTTACATATTACATATTTTTTCTTAAAAATAACTATGTTTAATTTACATCAATTTACAACTATAGACCTATAAGTAAGCAAAATATTATACCAAAAATATTTGAGAATTTGATTACTAATAAACTTGCTTTAATGATGAAGAATGTAATGATTGAGCAGCAGCATGGATTTATTGCTGGTCGTTCTGCGGTTACGAATTTATTGGTGTATTAGGATTTTATAAGCGCGACAATTGAGGATGGCTCCCAGGTGGATGCTATTTATACCGATTTTAAAAAAGCTTTTGATAGTGTTGACCATGTTATACTGCGTTGCAAATTGCGTGCCTGTGGCATTGGGGGTAACATATTAAAATGGTTAACTAGTTATTTAACTGATAGATTGCAGACCGTTAAGTTCAATAATTGTCTATCCAGAGTTATAAAAGTGTCATCAGGCGTACCACAAGGTTCTCATTTAGGCCCGTTACTATTTAATTTATTTATTAATGATATTGGAGAAATATTTTATCATAGTAAATTTTTGCTCTATGCTGATGATTTAAAGATTTTTTGTCGGGTGGATAACTCTGTGGATGCGGATCTTTTACAGCAAGATTTGCTTCGCCTTGACCATTGGAGCAATAGGAATAAATTACACTTTAATTTATCTAAATGTCATGTAGTTCGTTTTAATCATGAAAGATTAGTGTATAAGCACGACTATATGATAGGTGGGTTTACTCTATCAGTTGTTGATGACATACGAGATTTGGGTGTCACTTTTAGCGCGGATTTATCGTTTGGTAAACATATTCGAAATATCACGAGTTGGGCGTTTAAAAAACTTGGCTTTATAATGCGCTCTTTCAAGTATTTTAAAAATATTTTTACTTTAAGATTGTTGTATTGCACGCTTGTTAGGTCTCAGCTGGAATATGCTTCGATTGTATGGGATCCGTATCGGAAGAGTTGTTGCATTCTAATTGAAAGAGTTCAGCATCGATTTCTCCGCAGGATGAGTTTTCTTACGGACAGGCCAATGCATTTCTCCGATCATACATATGATGTAATTTTGAAGAAGCTTAATTTAAGCACATTAGAAGATAGAAGAGTTTTTTTAGATTTACTGTTTTTATATAAATTAATCAACGGCCATATCTGTTGTTCGGAATTATTGGCACGAGTAAATTTGCGTATCCCAGCTAGACCTCTTAGAATCAGTCCAATTTTTGGGGAAGAATTTCATCGTACCTCATTTGGTAAATTTAAACCGCTAAACAAACTTAGCATATTGGCGAATAAATTTTCAGATCGTGTCGATTTCTTTCACTGTCCGCTCTACTCATTCAAACGATCTCTATCGAAATGTTTTCACTGATTTATCACGTATTTTTTGTTTCTGATTTTTAATACTTATATTGCGTTGTCTCTTATTATAATTATTTGAATTATGTCTTTTACTGATGTTTGTTAAAGCGAAGCGAATATGAATACTCAAATATGAATACTCAATTAATACACAATGATCTGAGTTACACGAGTTTATTTCAGAACAGAAAATCTTATTAAACACAAG
This sequence comes from Prenolepis imparis, assembly GCF_030444845.1. Classification (NCBI taxonomy): domain Eukaryota; kingdom Metazoa; phylum Arthropoda; class Insecta; order Hymenoptera; family Formicidae; genus Prenolepis; species Prenolepis imparis. The sequence continues at coordinate 18,964,189 of NW_028141164.1, forward strand.
AGATTATCACAGACTTGAAAAATTAGCGAACAAAGGATTTCCCGATAAAGAAGCGCAGCTGATCGAGAGAGGTGTAAACGCACGAAAAGTCGGTCGAGTACTGTGTGGTATATAAGAATATATGTCAAGGTCTCGAAAAGTGTTTTCATTTCGAACAGCTGTTGAATAAGGCCGCGATGGGCGGCGAGGCGCGGGGAAAGACGCGAGATACAGAAAAAACGTAAACATGCTCGGCGATAATCCGAGCCGTTGCACGGCTTTCGCGAGAATCGTTTAAATAGATGAAATCGAGAATATTGAATAGAAATGACGAAAATGAAATATCTAATTAAATGAGTTAATTATTTTAACATTACCGCCCGCCTCAGGGGCTGGACGCCGCTGAAGTAATGAAACTATAATGAATAATAAGAAATGGATGAAAATGACTACAATATTGTACGTGATAATGAGTAATGAACAGAAGTTAAATGATTTAAGCAGTACGCAGTGAGATGGTAAACGACGCAACGTGAATTTAAACAGATTGGACAGTTTGACAGAAAGTGAAGACGCATTGAAAGTCGTGACGACAATTACACGCATAATTGTTACGAGTTGATCGGGAGCGGACACAATTTAACGATGGGTCTTTTGAACTCCGACGTGGCAGTACGGACGGATACAACCCGAATTAGGCCGTCTGTACCTGGATGTACAGCAGTGACTCGCGCTAACGGCCATTTCGACGGTGGGTATCGCTCATCGAGAATTAGTACCAGAGACCCGATTGCAATTGAATTGGCTGACTGCTGCCACTTGTTTCGAATTTGAAAGCGCTGCAGATACTCGGTTGACCAGCGATGCCAAAATCGTTCGAGCATGTGGCGGAGAAGTTGCCACCGTGAAAGGCGAGAGATCGGCGTTTCGGTTAGCGACGGTTCCGGAAGAACTATGAGAGATTCGCCAACGAGAAAATGCGCGGGAGTCAATGCGATGACGTCGGCGGGATCGTCCGAAAGCGCGCAAAGCGGTCGCGAATTCAAGACGGCTTCTATTTGAATGAGCAACATACTGAACTCTTCGTACGTGAGCACGGAGTCACCGATAACGCGTCGAAGGTGAAATTTAGTGGATTTTACCGCGGCCTCCCATTTACCACCGAAATGTGGAGCGAAGGGAGAATTGAATTTCCACGTGGTACCGTCGGCGGCTAGAAGATGAGAAAGGTGGGCGACTTCTCGAGAAGTGGAATTAAATAGACGGCGAAGTTCGGTATCGGCGCCGACGAGATTAGTGCCGCAATCGCTCGTGATCGAGCTGCATCGACCGCGTCTGCTGATGAATCGTCGGTACGCTGCGATGAATCCTTGCGTCGAGTAGTCCGTGGCGAGCTCTAGATAGACGGCTGATATGGCGAAGCAGATGAAGACGATGAGGTACCCCTTATAGGTGCGAAAAGCGCGTCCACGCCAGGTTTTAAGCATGAACGGACCGGCGTAATCCACCCCGGAGTTGAAGAAAGGGCGCGTTGGTGTCACGCGAGACGTCGGTAATGATCCCATCATTTGGCTGGCGGTGGCGGCGCGATGTCGAGTGCATCGAACGCACCGGCAGATGAAAGCGCTGACCGGGGCTCGACCACCGATGATCCAGTATTGCTGTCTCATCGTAGCTAAAACGACCTGAACTCCACCATGGAGAGTCCGTTGATGGATGTCTGAAATTACAAGGCGTGAGGAAGGAGAGCCGCGAGGCAAAATAGCTGGATGCTTGATTTCAGAATCGAGTAATGCGATTTTCAAGCGTCCGCCGACGCGAAGAATGCCTTCCGAGTCGATGAATGGCGACAGTTTGAGTAGAGGATGAGTGCGAGAAAGAGCAGTTGGTTGAGCGCAGATCTCCAGTTCTCGGCCAAGATAGGCCTTCTGCGTTTCCTTTAGCCAGAATGTCCGTGCGTTGAGGATCTCGTCGCTGGTCAGTCCTGTGGAGGCTGGTGTGGTGTCACCCTTGAAGAGGAGCGTGGCGCGCATGATCCAGGCCGTGATACGCAGCAGACGATTAAGCTGTGAAAATCAATTAAGTAAGTCCCAGTAAGGAGGTGGTGTTCTTACCATCGACACGTGGACAGGAGGTTGAGACCGCTCTTCGAGATCGATTGAAGAGTCAATTGGAGGAGCATCTGAAGGCCACCCAATTGAGGGACTTTGGAGCCAAGTTGGGCCGTGCCACCAGAGATGGTGATGACGGAGTTGACGTGGTGAGAGGCCTCGAGACAAGCAGTCAGCTGGATTGTCGACTCCAGCAACGTGATGCCACCGTGCGTCGGGAACTAGCTCCTGAATGGCGGCCACTCGATTGGAAACGAATTCTTTCCATTTGGATGGATGACCTCTGATCCATGCGAGGATGACACTCGAGTCGGTCCACAGATGTACAGGAACGTGCTGGTATTCGAGAATATCTTGAACTCGGGCAACCAAACGAGCTAGCAAGATGGCGGCTGAGAGTTCCAATCTGGGAATTGTCTGCCGTTTGACGGGAGCTACCTTACTCTTGGCTGCGAGGAGTGTGACCTTGGCGTCGGAGTAATTAGAGATTCGAATATATAGAACCGCTCCAAGTGCATCTTGCGAGGCGTCGGAGAATCCATGAAATTCGATGCCTCGTGCTGATGAAGATGTTCCTATCCAGCGTGGTATTGCGAGTTCGGAAACGTCCTTCAAATTATCGTCAAAGTTGATCCAGGCGTTGGCGAGATATGACGGTAATGGATCATCCCATCCGATATTCGATTGCCAGAGGCGTTGAATGAAGATTTTGCCGACTATGGTTACTGGAGCGAGCTATCCGAGAGGATCAAATAATTGAGCTACACGAGACAAGGCAGATCGTTTGGTGAGAGTGAGTGAGGACGTAGTCTGACTCACGTGAAATTTGAAGGCGTCGTTCGCAGGATGCCAAGCGATGCCGAGAGTGCGAGCTTCGGTTGGAAGTTCTCGAGAGGTTGGGGTTTCAGAGGTCATGGAGAGGCTAGTCAGGATGGACTCTTCATTTGACGCCCATTTTTGTAAGTGAAAGCCGCCCGCCGTGAGAAGTCGTATTAACTGATCCGCTTTCTTTTGAGCCTCTGGTAGAGAATCAGCACCAGAGAGGACGTCGTCCACGTAAGTTTCCCTCCGTAGTATCGCGGCTGCTTGCGGATAGTTGTGCTCTTCGTCGGAGGCGAGCTGTTGAAGAACACGAAGAGCGAGGTACGGAGCACACGTGAGGCCATACGTCACAGTGCAAAGCTCAAATTCCTGAGGGGCTCCGACGGTACCCCAGAGAATTCGTTGATAATGGCGGTCCTCGCATCACAATCTGCCGATACATTTTCTCAATGTCGGCAGCGAATACGAAGTGGTGAGTTCGCCAGCGTAAGAGAACTGCGTCGAGATCTTGCTGCAGTTTCGGTCCCGAATGTAGACAGTCGTTGAATGAAACGCCGGTAGTAGTGCGCGACGAGCCATTGAATACCACTCGTAACTTCGTCGTGGTACTGGATTCATGAAGAACACCGTGATGCGGAAGGTAGACTGCCGTGAGATGATCTGAAGAATCGGCAGTACGTTGCATATGTTTTAACTCCTCATATTCAGTCATGAACTTGACGTAGAGGTCGCCGAACGATGAATCTCGTTGTAGTCGTTGACGGACTCGCTCGAGCGATCGAAGAGCTGATGACTTTGACTTTCCTAGTGGTTGATGATTAGACCGGAATGGCAGACGAACGACGTACCTTCCTGAAGGATTTCGAGAGTGTGTTTCGCGGAAGTGCGTCTCGCATTCAAGTTCATCAGGAAGAAGATGACTGGATGATGAAGAGTTGACTTCTTCTTGGAGCCAGAATTTCTGCAGCTCATCGTGCAGATTAGTGACCTTGGTGAATCGGACGGTGTATGAGACTGGACGAGAAGTGGAGGTTACCGAACTGGTAGGTCCGGAAACGATCCAACCGAAGACTGTCTCTTGAGCAACTGGAGCGTTTGGAGGTCCTTGAAGAACAGAGCCGCGCAGGAGAGAGCCATAAACGTCTGCGCCTAGAATTAGATCAATGCCGCGTGGCACCGCGAATTCTGGATCGGCTAATGATAGATCAGCGAGATGCGTCCAAGAAGTCACTACAGCTTGATCAGGAACTTGCCCAGTGACTCGAGGCAGGACGAAAGCAGAGACGTTGATTTCGACCGCTGGATCAATGCGCGATCGAAGGAGTAATGAGACAATGTCGCGAGTGGAGCCGACGTGCTGTTCGCCAACAGTGAGGATAGGTAGTGACGCGCGACCACGAGGAAATCGAAGTAGTTGCACCAATGACTCTCGAATCAACGATACTTCTGATCCTTGGTCAAGTAGTGCTCTGACCTTGAAATGCTCACCATGGTCAGTGACTAGCGTCATGCAGGCAGTTGCCAGCAATACGTGAGGACGCTCGAATGGTACAGCGGCGTGATGAGACCGAATAACAGGCGCTGTAGAAGATCCAGATGGTACTGCGCTAGATGTTGCTGAAGTACTTGAGGAAGTCGCTGCGACTGGAGCTGACGCGACGTCGCGATGGAGAAGCGTGTGGTGCTGTCCCTTGCAGTGCCTGCATCTCTTCAAGGTGCGACATTCACTTAGCCGGTGTGTTCCGAGGCAGTTGAAACACAGATGCTTCTGGTTGACAAATTCTTGGCGTTCACTAAGCGATTTAGCAGCGAATTCTGAGCATGAAGAGATGTAGTGTGCTGCGCTGCAGAACGAGCACTTCACTTCGTGTTGCCGACGACAGCAGCATGCGCACGAGCGGCGGGTTTGCTTTTCGGAGGCACTTTCGAGGCAGCGTTGGTGGATTTTGAAGAGCGAGATTGCACGGTCTCTAATGCCCGAATGCGACCTTCGAGGAAGGTTTCAAGATCCTTGAAGGTGGCGAGGTCGGTGGACGTTCCCTGTTCGAGCTCCCAAGCCTCCAATGTTTGCGAGTCGAGACGCCGAGCGACGAGATAGACGATGAGGATATCCCAATGGTCGGTAGGCGCACCGAGAGATTGTAAAGCGCCGAGAGATTCCTTGACTGTCGATAATAGCACTTTGAGGTCCGAACAAGACTTTTGCGTAAGCTGCTTCAAATCGAAGATGCGATCGAGATAGGTAGTGACGAGGATGCGGCGATTCTCATACCGAGATGTGAGCGCTTCCCACGCGTGCGAGAAGTTTTCTTCTGTCACCAGAATATTGGCGATATACCGAGCAGCTTCGCCGGTGGTTTGCGACTTCAAATAATGTAATTTTTCGACGCTCGGTATGTCGCGATTCGATCCGACCATAGAATGGAATAGGTCGCGAAATGAAGGCCACTCATGGTAATCGCCAGAGAATTTTGGCAAGTTGATTTTTGGCAGCGCGCGACATGATCCTGACGCACTCTTCCCGTGAAAAGATTCGTTTCCTTCGTCACGTTTCGGAAGGAGCGGTTCGCGGTCATGCATCAGACTGGCTTTTCCGTCGTGGAACGCTTCTTCACACGTAGAGTAAAGATCGTCAGTGATATATGCATGCTTACGCATTTCTTCAGTAAGACTGCTGATGATCTTGTCGTGATTTAGTTGGAATGTCTCCCAATTAGACTCGAGAGATTGAAGACGAGCATCAATAGCGAATCGATTGAATTTCTCGGGCCCCAGTTTTTTGGCGTTCACGTAAGCGCGGGAAATCAAGCCGAAGAGATGTTGCTTTTCGACGACTGCTCCGAATGTTGTCATCTTGAGTGTGAAAAAGGTCACGAGCACTTGTTGTTGAAATTAAATTGTTAACGGTCACTTAGAACAATGTATTATAATATGTTTCACAATGCGAATGCAATGTGATCGAGATAGCACTTCACGATGATGCGGCAATATAGAACACTGACACTCACAGAGATAGAGAAAATGTCTTGCTAACGCGAGATACACGAGAGAATACTGCCGAGTGTTCCAGAATGTTCGCGAAATCGAAGTAGAAAATCCGGCTCGAAGGACCAAAATAAATGTTAAAGCGAAGCGAATGTGAATACTCAATTAAGCGACACAATGATCTGAGTTACACGAGTTTATTTCAGAACAGAAAATCTTATTAAACACAAGAGATTATCACAGACTTGAAAAATTAGCGAACAAAGGATTTCGTGATAAAGAAGCGCAGCTGATCGAGAGAGGTGTAAACGCACGAAAAGTCGGTCGAGTACTGTGTGGTATATAAGAATATATGTCAAGGTCTCGAAAAGTGTTTTCATTTCGAACAGCTGTTGAATAAGGCCGCGATGGGCGGCGAGGCGCGGGGAAAGACGCGAGATACAGAAAAAACGTAAACATGCTCGGCGATAATCCGAGCCGTTGCACGGCTTTTGCGAGAATCGTTTAAATAGATGAAATCGAGAATATTGAATAGAAATGACGAAAATGAAATATCTAATTAAATGAGTTAATTATTTTAACAATGTTAATACATAAAATTTTCAATTTTGTTTGTTTATATTAGAGGGATGAGTCCCGTTAAATAAATAAATAAATAAATAAATAAATTTGATTCTTCTCATTATTTTGTGCATAAAAGTATTGAAATAAGATTATGAGAAAATGAGTATTTTACGAGATATTAATAGTTTACGTAAGATTATGTCTATTTTAAACTAAAATATATCTCGAAAACTATACACTTTATCACTATTCTACTTTTATATGTTTTTATGCAGAATATTGTAAGAAATTTTTTTATATAAAAAAATATGGTTTATTTATTTAAAAATTTAAAACAGTGGTTTTTATAAAAAATTTTTTTAAGTTTTCTTATTGCATTTGATAGCTTGTAAAGTAGATTAATTTTTAATATATACTTTTTTATAAACTGTCGGAATTGTCTCAAAATTTTGTGGTCCGTTACGCTGAATATATTGTATATATTACACACATATATATATTTATATATATATATACATATTATTTAACGTAGTAAGCGGAATCGTGCGCGCGCAATGACATATACAGGGTGTCCCAGAACTGGCGAAGAAGCTTTTAATGACAGATTCTTCATGAAATTCTAAGTTGAAAAGTTCTTTACAAAAATGTGATCCAATGAATAGAATTTGAATGGTGAGGCATTGAAGTTGACGAATGGGAGCGCATGAAATTCGCACGGTCAGGAGCGTAACGGCCAAGCTCGGCACGGGTACAACTTATAACTCGTGTATCGCGCCGATGCGTGTTTATCGTTACTCTATAATATTCTGTTATTAATAATATGAATTAATTATTCTCATTAATAATAATATTTATCTTTATCAATTAATAATTTTGTGTACTTGACCTACTGGTTGAATATCCTTAAACTATGGGATATGCGAGATATTGATTAGACTAACTTAACAAATGACAAATTTAAAATAAATTAATAAATAACAAATTAATCATAATTTTATCAATTAATTAATTAATTACTCAAATAACTGAAATTAATAAATAATGAGTAAATAATAAATATTGAAAAATAGAAAAAAATAAATAAATACTTAATGAATAATTGTAATTCTTTTCTGATTAATCAAAAGACATTAAACTTGATATTTTATCAAAATATGTATTTGAAATTTTTTATATTCTTCTCTGAAACTTTATTTCAATATTACACTATTATTTAATTATTCATTAACTATTTATTTATTTTTTTCTATTTTTCAATATTTATTATTTACTCATTATTTATTAATTTCAGTTATTTGAGTAATTAATTAATTAATTGATAAAATTATGATTAATTTATTTATTAATTTATTTTAAATGTGTCATTTGTTAAGTTAGTCTAATCAATATCTCGCATATCCCATAGTTTAAGGATATTCAACCAGTAGGTCAAGTACACAAAATTATTAATTGATAAAGATAAATATTATTATTAATGAGAATAATTAATTCATATTATTAATAACAGAATATTATAGAGTAACGATAAACACGCATCGGCGCGATACACGAGTTATAAGTTGTACCCGTGCCGAGCTTGGCCGTTACGCTCCTGACCGCGCGAATTTCATGCGCTCCCATACGTCAACTTCAATGCCTCACCATTCAAATTCTATTCATTGGATCACATTTTTGTAAAGAACTTTTCGACTTAGAATTTCATGAAGAATCTGTCATTAAAAGCTTCTTCGCCAGTTCTGGGACACCCTGTATATATGCGCGGGATGGCTCACTTGTCGCGCGGTACGTACTGCACGTGCTTACACAGCAGCGCGACTCGACTGTTATAACGTGTAATAACGTGTCGAATACTGTGATAGACATATACTCTGTGATATTTTCAGTGATATTTTTATATTTATTATAACAGTACCGCGAGGCCACGTGTCGATATAGTGTAATTTTTCATTATACTCGCGACAAAACGCCCGGAGGGGCGGCAACGAATTACGCGGTGGCCTGTCTTTTCTTGCTTTACACGTCCGAACCGGCTACCTTATTAGTACGGCTGGAGGGTGACGACGCCGTCGCACCGGGATCTCTTCGCTTCCGCTTCTCGTCCTTCGGGGTACGCTCTCGAGCTTCTCTCTCCAGGACCTCTACTCTCCGCGTACGCTCGCCGATCAGTGACGAGAGAGAAACTCGCAGGAGACACGCCGGCGGATGACTTGTCAATTAGGCCACGGGTGGCGCTCCCGGGTGTCAGGGACGTCGCGCGGTCGTTTAATCCGGCCGGCGCGGGTTTTCCCGAATTCTCTGCTCCCCGTATTTTTTCCTCTTGGGGCACCGAGGTGGATTTTTCTCGGCAGCGTACAGCGGACCCGTTCCCGCTCCCCGGGGCTCCGGATGGCCTCCTAGTCGAATCCTGGGTCGATTACGGATCGCATCCGGTCCCCGGCGCGGGGTCTGCAGCGGGTCTCTCGCCGTCGCTCCTTTGTGGGGGCTCCGGGGCGCGTTGCTCTCGGAGTGGCCTCCCCCGTGCGATCTCCTCGGTTCCTGTGGGATGGAAGGTCTCTTTTAAAGGGGCGGCAGCGTCGGTTCCTTTTTACTGTCGAATCATATAACTATTTACGGTCGTATCTCACCTGGCGTGCTCCGTGTTGGATGCGGCCTCCTCTCGTCCTGGCGTCGCCCCTCGTCTTGCCTTCCCCTCCGGATGGGATCTCGTCTCACTTCCTCCAGCCGCTTCTTATCGCTAACTATTTACCTTATTTTATAAACTACGCAGACTGATGGCAGCGGAATCGCGTCCGATTCCGCGCCCTGCGCGCTCGCTCTCTCTCTCTTCCGTTACACGGGAGGAGAGCAGAGGTCTCGGGGACCCTCCCGACCGAGCCTTTCGGCCCTTGTGACGGACACTCAAAATGTATCCCGTCACAATATGTATGTATGTATGTATGTATGTATGTATGTACGTATGTATGTACGTATGTATGTATGTATGTACGTATGTATGTATGTATGTACGTAGGTATGTATGTATGTACGTATGTATGTACGTATGTACGTATGTACGTACGTATGTACGTACGTATGTACGTATGTATGTATGTATTTATGTATACATATATATGTATATTGCTTTATATATTTATAATATAAAAAGGCTAGAGAGCTCATATTCACTATCTTTCTCTTTTTTTCTTCTTTTCTTCAGCTTTCTGTATCTGTTCATTTATTCATTATGTACATGTATGTGTATAACAAATAGATACATGTAATTGTTAAATGTTTATTTGTACTGTTTATAACAATGTTTTATATATATATACCAGGTGTCCCATTTTAAAGGACCCACTCAAATATCTCATTGTCAGAAACACTGCGTTAAATAAAAAAATGTTTCTCACAAAGTTGTAGGGTTTCGAGGGGGCATAACATAGTAATATTCATTTGACCTTGGGCGGCGTCTCCAAGGTTAGTGAAGGTTAACCTTAAGTGAAGGTGAGAATGAATTTTAAAGAAAATAAAAAAATGCTTCAGATAAAAGTTGTTCAAATTAATTAGTAGAAAAAGATGTTATAATAAAAAATATGGGTTTCCATTTAAAAAATTTATTCTCACCTTCACTTGACCTTGGAGACGTCGCCCAAGGTCATATGAATATTACTATGTTACGTTGTGATCGGACGATACATGGACGAGAACTACAGATTGAGATAATATTGATATCTCTTACCTTACATACACGGTCGCCAGATCATTTCACCTCTAATGATCAAGGATGCTTTTTTTATTTTAGTCACTGCGCATCAATCCTTTGTTGGCTGTCGACGGTATCCAAGATGCCGTAACTACGCAGTTCCTTTGTGTCGACCAACTGTTTCCACGATGGCTGCCTCGACACGTCGTGACACGTCGTGATGACGCAATACTTTTTCCCAGCTAAGTATGCTATGTTCGCATTCACTTTTCCCTTATTACCTTTATTTAATGTCCTTTTCCTTTTTTATAGGTCTTCGCAGGATTCCAGGATCACCACGGACACAGGATTTTACGGACTTCCAGGATGTCGGGATTTCGCCAAGGTAAGTAACTTCACTTTAGTTAAAATATATAAATAAAATATATTTAACAAAAAGATATATATATGTTTACGTGTTTAGTCTTTGGATTTAATTATCACAATGTCAAACGCTGACGCACGTCGCACGCGTCATTGGTCCAATCAGGATTGCGCCCGGATTTATTCGCGATGGTAATTCGCCCGAAACGCTTGTCCTATCACAGCGTACTTTCGCTCGCGATGATTATTTATCTCGCTGTTATTTGAACAAAAGCTGCTATTATTGTACGCGCACAGTATTCGACTTCCGATAACGAGATGTTAACTATTTCGTTGTTATTTAACCGAAAAGTCATAAGACTTGATCTTCGATCACGAGATGTTAATTCTTACTCATGCCCAATCGGAAAGCCACTATATTTGTCTTCCGATCACGAGATGTTAATACTTCGTTGTTGTCTGACCGAAAGCCTCGATCCTCTCTCGGTCTCTCCTTATATACCTTTTCCCCACTATGCTCGCTCCATCGGCGGCTCGACGCATGCGCACTCCTCGCCGCCGCCTCGCGCTTGTGCTCAGGGTGATCAGGCTGATTAAATTAAAGTTCTACGCTAATATCGGGTTTTTTACCCTTGTCGCGTGTGAAACAAATAAAATATATGGATACATTTCCAATGGTAACAAAACAAATAAGTAATGACTGAATGTGTAGGAAAGTGCAAGTCCTACAGGTATAGAAAAGTGCAGTGAAGCTACACTTTATTGCACTTCTTGTGTTTTCGAGCTCTCTCGCTCACGCTTTCGCGCTCAACAGTAAATAAGATATAATATACTAAATAATCAAAGAAAAATGCTCGCCGCATTCATAGGCATCTCGCCTATAAGTACACTTATATGCTACTTATAACTAAGTATAATTTATTACTATTTATTTATTTACAGGTGTTGCAGTAGGCTCCAGCCCGCTGTCATCGCTGTCTTCGTCCTGCTGGCATCGTCCCAGGATTGCCACTTTTGACTGGCTTCCGCTGTCGTCCGTTTTAAGCTCGGTCCTCAGGATCTTTAGACGCTTTATCACCTTAGGTGTAGGTGGCAAGGATTTGTCGTCAGCTATCGTGTCCTTGCTGCCTCCCCGCTCTGTGTCGCGATTTGGCGTTGCGGGTGTTTCCCTCCGGCTTCATTTCCCCAGCCAAGGGGCTTCGACAAGACGTCTCGGAACGTCTAAGCTCCTTATTAGACTCAGGTTGCTCAGATGTGTTCCGTCCGCTCTTTTTTATATTCGCAGATGTTTTCTTCTGCCTCTTGGATTCCGTTTCCGGAAGTTGTTTTCTCTCTGCTGCTGTTCTTTTATTGGCGCTTTTAATTCTGTCGGCCAAATTGGTGGTTTCTGTTGCGTTCTCCTTATTTTCATCTCTCTCACGCAGTGTACGTGCTTTGCAAATATCGATGAGACTTACTGCCACGTTACTTGTTACTCGAGACTTGCTTTTTTCACCGGAGTTTTTTGATTCTTTTGTTTTCTCCGATGATTGTGAAGGTCCCGCTTCATCCTCGAACGGTATATCACTCACGTTGAATTTAGCTTTTTCGATTCCGCCGGGCGTGATGTTGTCTCCGTCGTTTATAAAAATAATGTTCTGTGCCATCTGTTTGCCTTTTATCGTGAAATTTAATTTTATTGGTTTCACGTGTTGCGTATTAGGCCTTAGGTTTCGCACGGAAATTAGCGTCGTCACCTCCGCCACGGGTTCGTCGGATTCGCCTAGAATTACCCTCTCGTAAAACACGTTATTCGCTTGTTCGGCTAGTGCTGCGGTGGCAATTCTATTTATGACTTCTTTAGTGCGTTCTTCCTCCTCGTTTTTCACCCGAAGAATTTCCTGCAACGTCGGCCTCGATGTCTTCTGTTGACTCGATGCGTAGCTTCGCAGTATCTCCAATCTTCTCTCTCTACATGCTTTTATTTCTTCCAGAACAGTGTCCGCCTCGATGTCTCGCATGAGAGCTTTCTCCTCCTCGCGTATGTTTTCTGCTTCCTCCGGAGAAATCATTTCCTCACTGTGTGGCTCGCTTTTTATGTATATTTCCGCACTCGAATTAACAATACGTTCGCACGCTGTGACTGTCAAGACGGGTCTGTCGCCATCTTGGTCCGCGCGGTCACGTGGGCTTTTCTGGCAGCGCCACCACCACGGTACGTTCGTTAAACTGCCGCACGCGTGTGGTTTGATGTCACGGATGTTTTCGGTGGGTTTACATATATTTGTGTGATTGTCGATCACACCCATCGGTATTTTTGTCATTATATTTGGTGTTATATAATTATTCGCATGTTTTGTGTTATTATACGATGAATAATTTACATCCCTTATTGATTGTATATCTATTTCTATTTCGCTATCGCTAGTATTGTCTAAAATTATAGTATCCGCAGATGAATTTCTTTCTACGTTTAATATATCTATATCGTCGGGTTCTATATCTATTACTTCCCCTATATTTATATATTCTATAACTTTGTTAGACTTTTCTACTTTTTTACATAGCTTTTTATTTAAGTCTGTGTTGTTCGCGTTTATATTTATTCTGTCGAAATCTTGCAAATTTTTAGATTTTTCGCAAGTTTTTGTTTCGTTTATATTTTTCGCGTTTACAACTTCTATCTTGTATATATAGTCGCGTTCGCTATTCGTTTGTACGTTTTTATATGAATTCGCGTGACTAATAATGTTTTCTACAAACTCTTTAACGACTTGTATGTCGCTTCTATTATCTACGTTTGTTTGTTTTTCTAACCTAATTTCTTTAATATTTTTATTTAAGTAGGCTATTTCATCGGTTATTTCCGATTCGTTATTAATGTTTTTATTTTCTGTTTCAGGTACCTTTTTGGACTTCTCCCCTGGATTTGCGGATTCCCTCGGGTCATCTCTCGTCAGGATTGGTTTAGATTCTCGTTGGATATTAGATCTCTTCCTGTCTGGCTCCCTCAGGTGTTTGTCCTCCTGCTCCTCCAGCGTTTTTTCAGGATCATCTTGGTAAGTACTTTTATTTTCAGGAAGTTTTTCTTTTTCGCTCCCTGTGGTTTGTTCGTTTCTCCATTTTGTCGTTTCGTATTGGACTATTAACGAATTGTTGAGTTTTTTCTCAATTTCCCTGCGTGCTATTCTTCCTATTAACATGCATGGTTTTTTGGCTTCAAGGATCATTGCTTCTACTTCCTTGATTTTGTTGAGTATGGATACTTGTACTCGTACCGCTTTAAATCTTGTTTTTCTTTCCCTTTTAAGATACATTGGAATGCTGTCTGAATCTTTAATTCTTTCCAATTTTTTACCTTGTTTTTCTATCTTCTTTACAGCTGCTTTGGAGATTATGTTGAACTCTCCCCTTGTATCTATTATTATTTTCATCTCTTCTCCCTCTACGTGTCCAGTAACGTAAGGTAAAGATTTTTTTTCTGCTATTAAGTCCGTCAATCTTGAGATGTGTCTCATTCCTTTCTCACTGACGCGTTGACTTCTTCTCTTATTGGATTGTTTTTCTGTTTCAGCACTCGTATCCGGCTCTTCAGATGTGTGCTCCTTCCTCTTCGGTGTGGAATGTCCTCTCGGATCCTCCAAGGTAATTATTTGTATTTTAGCGTCTTTTATGTATTTGTCGACGTCTTTATTTGATATGTTTTTAATTTCCCTTTCGGGTGTTAATACGTTTATTCGTATTTCAGGATTCATCTTGGCTTCGCGATTTGGTTTCAGCTGTCTCGAATTGAAAGAACCTATTACGTTTCCGTCTTCGTCCGCAACTAGGTATGCGTTTCTTCTTATTTCGCGCTGCACCGTATATGGTCCGTCGTATACCAAGTGTATCTTCTTTGTTAACCGTCTGTTTGCATCACTTCTCCGGTGCAGTTTTACCCAGACTTTGGTTCCAGGCTCGTACACTTCCGCCTCTCCGTGTTTGTCCGCCTGTACCTTTCTCTGACTCGCTCTCTTCCGTAGGGTCTCGGTAGCCTTGTCGATCTTCTCTTGTAAAATTTCTTCTGGATCTCGGTCTTCCGGGTTGTTATTCTGCCCTTTGATTGGTTTGAGTCTGTCGTCGATTGGTAGTTGATCTTCGTTTCCTCCGTAGAAATCTATGGGTCTGCAACCAGTATTTCTGTGTGCTGTGTTGTTTATGGTTTTTTCCGTACGCTTTATAACTTTATCCCATCTTGTTTGGTTGTCATGGGAGTATACGCGTATTATTCGTCCCAATTCCCGCATCACTCGTTCCACGGGGTTTGATTGGGGATTGTAAGGTGAGGTTTTACGGATAGAGAAACCTATCTCGTCTGCAAATTCTCGCCATTTATTTGTTATGAATTGCCCGCCGTTGTCTGACAATATTTCATTCGGAATTCCTACTTCGCGGAAAAATCGCGTTTGTAAGCTATCCATAATTGTCTCTAACTTTTGATTTTTCAACGGGTATAATTTCGTTAATTTCGAAAATTGATCCATTACGACCAATATGTATTTGAGCCCGCGAGATGTTTGTGGCAACGGTCCGTACAAGTCTATCGACACTACCTGTCCCGGTTTTTCCGGTAACTCGAAATATTGTGTTCCCCGGGTCGGTTTAGTGTAATATTTAGTCATTTGACAGATCTCGCATGACGCTACCACGTCTCTGACTACTCGCTCTAAATTGTTAATCGCAAAATATTGTTTCGCGAACTCCGACACTTTATCCGTACCGAAGTGTAGTAAATAATCGTGTACGCGGTGCAAGAGTTTCCACTTAATTGCTTCTGGCACGATTATTCTATCGTCGTTATTTTCCTCTATACGGATTAATCCGTCGCGTTCTTTAATTTCTTCCGGCGCTTCCTCCGCGTCGCGTAATATTACCTCGTCTCTTTGTTGGGCATTTCTTATGAATTCGACCCAGTTCGCGGTTTCCCTGTTGTCGTCCGGTAGAGTTATCGCAACGATATATTTTGTTTTGCCCTCTTTCTTGACGTATCCGTTTTTTACGTTATTACGGGACAATGTATCGGCTATCGTATTCTCTTTTCCGGGTATGTGACAGATTTCTAAATCAAATTCATTTAAGAACCCTATCCACCGGGCTATACGCGCGCTATCATCGGCGCACGCCGTCATAAACTTTAACGCTCTGTGATCCGTGTGTACGCGCACGTGTCTACCTAATAACGTAGTATGCCATTTTCGTAACGCCCATACGAGCGCTAGGCACTCCATCTCCGTTACCGTGTAATTTAACTCCGCGCCTTTTAAGCTACGACTAGCGTAAGCTACTGTATATCGTTTTTCCGGATCATTGTCGCTGTACTGATACAATCGCGCTCCTAGTCCGTATTTAGACGCGTCCACGTAGATACCGAATTTGTATCCCGGTCGTATTACGTATAGACTCGGCGCATCTCTGGAAGCTCTTTTAACCTCATTAAACGCGTTCTGCTCTTCGTCTGACCAAACGAATTTTACATTTTTTCGCAGTAGTTTTTCCAGAGGTTTGACCATTCCGGCCAAATTTTTGATAAAACGTCTGTCCCAATTTACGAGACCTAAAAACGCTTGTATCGCTTTTTTGTTTTTCGGTTTTTCGAAATTTTGAATCGCGAGTTTCGTGTCCTCGTTCATTTTCGCTTGAATCTGATTGAAAGTGTGTCCGAGAAATTTAATTTCCGTCTTTAAAAATTCACACTTTTGTTTATTTAGTCGAAAACCTACTCTCGCTAATTTTTCGAGCACGTAATTTATATGAAACAGGTGCTCTTCTAGCGTGTTTGACGCTATTAATACATCATCGAGATATATTATCGTAAACGGGTCGCATTCGTCCCCTATCGCGTTATTTATCGCTCTAGTAAATGCTGAACCTGCGGTTTTTAGTCCGAACGGCATTCTTCGAAAAACATATGTTTGATTATTAAAGATAAATCCCGTATACTGTTTACTATTCTCAGTCAACGGAATCTGCCAGAATGCTTTCGACACGTCCAACGTCGTGAAATATTTTTTGTCGCCAATGCGCCTAAATACCTCGTCGATCGTCGGTGGTTGATCGTGTTCGTTTGTCATTCTTTTGTTTAGCTCTCGCGCATCTAAACATAGTCTTATATCGCCTGTCCGCTTAACGACTACCACTAATGGATTCACGTATTGAGTCGATGCTCTCTCGATTATTCCCGTATCCTCTAATTCGCTCAAGTGTTCCTTCACTCGCTCGCGATGTGCTTCGGGCACTGGATATATTCGCGTTTTATACGGTCGATTCACGTTCATTTTTATCTCGTGAGAATAGTGTGACATGCAGCCAACTCCGTCCTCGAATAGTTCGTAATTGTTCTCGAGTATATTAGCTAGCTGTTTTTTTCCGCCTTCTATCTCTATCGCGTTCATCTCGAACCGCATTTCGCTATTCATCGGGAATTCTATCTCGAATTTTTCGCGTCCGCATTTCAACGTCGCTATTTGTTCCGTTAGGAAATCTAATCCTAAAATCATTTCGTAAGATAAATTTCGCACTACATATAATTCGTACGTAAATTCTCTGTTCGCGATCGTGAAGCTAATTTGGATTCTATTCGCGATCGGATGTCCACGATCCGAAAATGCTCCCACCAACGAAAATTTGCGGATCGGAATGATTCTCATCTGCACTCCGCTGCTCGTCAGTTCGCGGATATTTGCGCGCCTGTGTCTATCAGTGTTTTGACCTCTACGCTTCCGATCTTCGCTACTACGAACGGCATTGCTTTGCACAACGCTCTGCTCTGATCCTCCTTAGTGACTTCATCCACGTCTTTGATCAATTGTTCCGTTCTCATAATCGCGATGTGTTTGTCTTTGTCGCGATCTTGTTCGTTTTCGCTATCCGAATTTTCCGGTTCGCTCGCGCTATTGCTTTGGGTTTCGATCGATGCGATTTTCTTACGATTCGACATTCCCTTGCTGCTCGACGCTTTTTTAATCGCTTTTTCAGCAACGTCTTTGTCATAAGGAACTATTTGTTTGTCGTCGTCGCGTTTCACGTCGTCATCGTCATCTACCTCCCGTATGCCCGCTCTACTTTCCGCGTGTTTCGCGTTATCGCGCTTCGCGTAATTGTATGCGGATTCTTTCTTCGCGCTTTGATACGGTTTCGCGGATCGTTCGCCGTTGCTCTGCTTTCCGCTCGCTCGCGTCGCGACCTGTCCGGATGCGTTACCGAATCTTTTTCCGGAAAATTTACTATCTTTTCCGGCCTCCTTTCCTTTCGGATTTTCATCTCGAAATTTCGTCTTTTGGAACTTTTTCCTCTCGTATTCGAGTTCGTCTAGCAATTTTATGAACTCTTCGATATTCTTAACAGTCGTAGGGCGGATTTCTCGCATCACGCTTACACCGAAGTGTCTCTTTACGCACCGTATAATTTCCGATTCCATCATCGGCGGATTTAGCAATTTAGCCTGCTTAGCTATACTCATCGCGTACTCGGCCATGGAAGTATTTGAATCGAATCTATAACTACCGGTATATATATTCTCTCGGAAACGAGCTTGCTGCTCTTCCCCCCAGAAATAATCTATAAACGCGTCTTTCGCCTCGTCTATATTATCCGGCTCTCTAACGTCTATCCAATTCATTGCGCTTCCTCTCATGCACTTTGTGAAATAGTGCAACTGCTCGTGCCTATTTACACCTTCGTACTCTGCTACCTTCGCGAATCTTTGTATGAATTTCATCGGGTTTTACACATCGTTTTTTCCCGTGAATTTTAAATCTTCGAAGGGGTTTTTTAACCAACCTCCGCGTGGTAATTTTGCTACTATATGCGCGCCTTCGTTTACCGTCACCGTACTTCGTCTCGCGATACCCGCTTCTCCGTCGTCATCGGACATTTTATCGCCGGATTCCCTATCTCCGTGCTGTCCGCGATCGCTCGGGTTTTTTATCACGCGTTTTTCCATCGATTCCATACGACGGCATAACTCACGCAGCACTTCGCTGAGCCCTTCGGCTACCACACTTTTTTCTTTTTCCGGTTCCCTACTGTAAACCGATTCGTCATCGCGCGCTTTCGTTGCTTCCGCTACGCGTCTTTTCATTTTTTCAATTTGATCACTCAACATTTGCACTTCCGCGTTTTTCGCGATCAATTCCTCTTCGAGAGTCATTTTCTTTGTCGTCGCACGCGTAATTACTTTTTCAGTGTGCTTCGTTGGCGATCTAATTACGGGCGGATTTTTCGCGTTATCGCGTCCTCCCGTCGCTTCGTTCGCTTTGTCTGATTTGTCCGTCATCTTAACCGCTCTATCGATTTTTTATCTGCGCTCTAACACTATCTCGACTTTCACTCCGTCGCGTCGCTGCGTTTCGATTTGCGTCGCGTTTTTACCGAAATCGCTTTCGCGTTCGCGCAGACACTTTATACCGAAACTAACGTCACTTTTAATCGACAGAGTCCTGTCACAGTCGCCAGAAAAGAAAAAGTTTTTTTATCTTACTTCTCTTACTGTTTCCGGGGAAAAACGCCACGGGTTATCGAGCTCCCGAGTTAACGTTATCAGACTTCGATCAGATTACAGAACCGCGTTGTCAGAGTAGTTGATTGGCGTCTTACTTCGATTCCGCGGCAATTATACTGTGATCGGACGATACATGGACGAGAACTACAGATTGAGATAATATTGATATCTCTTACCTTACATACACGGTCGCCAGATCATTTCACCTCTAATGATCAAGGATGCTTTTTTTATTTTAGTCACTGCGCATCAATCCTTTGTTGGCTGTCGACGGTGTCCAAGATGGCCGCCGTAACTACGCAGTTCCTTTGTGTCGACCAACTGTTTCCAAGATGGCTGCCTCGACACGTCGTGACACGTCGTGATGACGCAATACTTTTTCCCAGCTAAGTATGCTATGTTCGCATTCACTTTTCCCTTATTACCTTTATTTAATGTCCTTTTCCTTTTTTATAGGTCTTCGCAGGATTCCAGGATCACCACGGACACAGGATTTTACGGACTTCCAGGATGTCGGGATTTCGCCAAGGTAAGTAACTTCACTTTAGTTAAAATATATAAATAAAATATATTTAACAAAAAGATATATATATGTTTACGTGTTTACAGGTTTAGTCTTTGGATTTAATTATCACAATGTCAAACGCTGACGCACGTCGCACGCGTCATTGGTCCAATCAGGATTGCGCCCGGATTTATTCGCGATGGTAATTCGCCCGAAACGCTTGTCCTATCACAGCGTACTTTCGCTCGCGATGATTATTTATCTCGCTGTTATTTGAACAAAAACTGCTATTATTGTACGCGCACAGTATTCGACTTCCGATAACGAGATGTTAACTATTTCGTTGTTATTTAACCGAAAAGTCATAAGACTTGATCTTCGATCACGAGATGTTAATTCTTACTCATACCCAATTGGAAAGCCACTATATTTGTCTTCCGATCACGAGATGTTAATACTTCGTTGTTGTCTGACCGAAAGCCTCGATCCTCTCTCGGTCTCTCCTTATATACCTTTTCCCCACTATGCTCGCTCCATCGGCGGCTCGACACATGCGCACTCCTCGCCGCCGCCTCGCGCTTGTGCTCAGGGTGATCAGGCTGATTAAATTAAAGTTCTACGCTAATATCGGGTTTTTTACCCTTGTCGCGTGTGAAACAAATAAAATATATGGATACATTTCCAATGGTAACAAAACAAATAAGTAATGACTGAATGTGTAGGAAAGTGTAAGTCCTACAGGTATAGAAAAGTGCAGTGAAGCTACACTTTATTGCACTTCTTGTGTTTTCGAGCTCTCTCGCTCACGCTTTCGCACTCAACAGTAAATAAGATATAATATACTAAATAATCAAAGAAAAATGCTCGCCGCATTCATAGGCATCTCGCCTATAAGTACACTTATATGCTACTTATAACTAAGTATAATTTATTACTATTTATTTATTTACAGGTGTTGCAGTAGGCTCCAGCCCGCTGTCATCGCTGTCCTCGTCCTGCTGGCATCGTCCCAGGATTGCCACTTTTGACTGGCTTCCGCTGTCGTCCGTTTTAAGCTCGGTCCTCAGGATCTTTAGACGCTTTATCACCTTAGGTGTAGATGGCAAGGATTTGTCGTCAGCTGTCGTGTCCTTGCTGCCTCCCCGCTCTGTGTCGCGATTTGGCGTTGCGGGTGTGTTTCCCTCCAGCTTCAACGTCCCCCTCTAAACCCTACAACTTTTGTAGGAAACATTTTTTTATTTAACGCAGTGTTTCTGAGATATTTGAGTGGGTCCTTTAAAATGGGACACCCGGTATATACATATACGATGTTCAGCGTAACGGTCCGTATGATTTTTTAAATGTTTGCAACAGTTTAGAAAAAAATTTATATTGTAAAAATTAATCTGTGTTACGCAAGCTATTACAAGCAATAAAAAATGAGGAAAAAATTTTTTCATAAAGAAAGTAAATGTTACCTTGAACTTTTTTTAATGAAACTATCATATTTTTTTATATAAATCGATTCTTTACAATATTCTGCATAAAGTTATAATGTAAGATGGTCAAAAAGCGAATAGCTTATGAAATATATTATACTTTAGTTTATACATAAACTATAAAATATCTCATAAAATAATTTTCTGATGATTTTATTTCAATTTTAAATCAATTGGTGTAAAGAAAATACATAGATATAAATAAAGATATAAATTGTAAACTAGCAACTACATATTTTCTTTAAAACTAAAATATCTCGTAAACTGTTCACTTTTTCACTATCTTATCCTTATAATTTTTATGCAGAATATTGTAACGAATTGATTTAGATTGAATATGGTACTTTTATTTTAAAAATTATGGTGACATTAATTTTTTCATGAAAAAAATTTTTTACATATTTTTCTATTTTACGCAATAGCCTGTGAAACAAATTAATTTGCACAATATAAACTGTTTTAAATTATCAGAAACGTCTCAAAAATCATGCGCACCATTACACTAAATACTGTGTGTATGTATATATATATTTATATGTATGTATGTGATTCATATAAAGTAACCGAATAAATTATTTGTGAAATTTGAAGACATGAAAAAATAGTTCATACTGACATATTTAGTACAAAGGGGAACATCATATAGTAATAAACGATTATTTGATGAGTTGAGACATTGAGGGCATTACAAAGTCTACTTCATTTTTTAAAATGGAATGCTATATTTTTTATTTTATAGGCTTTTTAAATACAAGTTCATTGATATTACATAGATATTCAAGGTCATAAATACATAGTAAAATAAAAGTCAAATGTATGACTTGTATTTCAGTTCTAAATAAAAATTCAAAGTATTGACCTTGGACTTGACGACACAGATGAATTTTATGTATCAAATGATGTACTGCTTATCTCTTACTTGTTAGTACTTCTAATGAAATATTTTTAAGTGTTACAGTTATTCGAGCAATCGTATGTATAATTATTATGAGTTGTTGATGGTTCAGAATACACAATGCTTTTCATATATTCCCATGATAAATGTAATTTATCAGATTGGACGTTAATGCCAGTTATGCCGGTCATTAGATTAGATTCTCTTAGATTATATTTTATAGGGCAATGTAAAAAACATGTGTATTCAAAACTATCTACAATTCGTAATAATAATACATGATTGCTCGTATAACTGCAACACTTAAAAATATTTCATTAGAAGTACTAAGAGAAGCAGTACATCATATGACATAAAATTCATCTGTGTCGTCAAGTCTAAGGTCAATTGAATTTTTGTTAGAACTGAAATACAAGTCATACATTAGACTTTTATTTTACTATGTATTTATGACCTTGAATATCTTTATGTAATATCAATGAACTTGTATTTAAAAAGCCTATAAAATAAAAAATATAGCATTCCATTTAAAAAAATAAAGTTGACTTTGTAATGCCCTCAATGTCTCAACTCATCAAATAATCATTTATTACTATATGATGTCCCCCTTTGTACTGAATATGTCGGTATGAACTATTTTTTCATGTCTTCATATTTCACAAATAATTTATTCGATTATGTTATATATATATATATATACATATTAGGGTGGTCGTTATATGGGTTTTTTCAGAATTTTAATGTTGGATAGTCGTAAATCGGCTTTAAATGTGAAAAAAAAAAATCTCTAATTTTTTCAGATTTTTATTTTGAGTCCTGAGTCTCCCTGTTGGCATATAATTTTCTTTTTCATTTAAAAAATATTTATTTAAGTTAGTTCTAGTCTAAAATAGCGACATTTTATGAAATACCGTTTCATTGCCGTGAAAATAGTAAAACATCGTATATGAGGTATTTCACTCGAGTTGTGTGTGTTATACTACACACAAATCGAGTGAAAAAATTTAAATTATTATTTTACGGAGTAATCAATATATCGATTAATTTATTATTTTCCATTGATTTTTTTTATTGAAGATATAATTTTTTTTGTATTCCTTTTTAATACAGCTTATTTTCTTGTATTGGTAGTCCTGATGATACATTGGGCTTTTGTTTTAGGTATTTCACATGAGAGCTTAATATCTTAACACCACAGTTCTGCAGCTGCTTCTGTCATCAATTTTTTTTCTGTTATCAATGTTTTTCTAAAAAAAAAAAAAAAATTATCGAAAATTTGCGCTTAATCATTGAGCACTGGAATGGAATTCCCTACACATCTTTTTCCTATATAGTCGAAAATAACGACGATTTAAAGTTCAAGGAAGATTCAAAAAAATATAAAATACGTCGTTACATTGCTTAAAAGATGGATAAATATAATTAACTGAGTTAAAAACACCCACGACTCGTGTGGAATAGCCCATATACGATTTTTGACTATCTTTTATGAAAAATTGAATAATTTTGTTCACTACTTTTGCAGCTGACTCCATCTAGAACTGAAGTAAATTAGTATTTTTTTCAAATTATTAAAAAATATCATATAAATAATATTTAAATAACATATAAATGAATAAATAAATGAATTGATATAAGAATATAACATAAGTCGAGTGAACTACCCCGTATACAATTTCATGCTATACCTCACGGCAGCGAAACTTATTTAAATCAGGTTTGTTGATTCTATTTTTAATCTAAAAATTACTTAAATTGGTATTTTTTTAAATGGAAAAAATCCACGTGCAAACAGAGAGACTCAAAGCTGAAAATAAAAATCTGAAAAAATTAGAGAATTATTTTTTTTACATTTGGAGCTGATTTATGACCATCCAACATGATCTTCCATTTAACGACCACCCTAATACATATATATAGGTGTATATAATTGTTATATAAGATTCAAATAGATGTTTTGGCGAAAAATTTATTTTAAAATAAAATATCAAATATTATTAAAATGCAATTTTAAAAATATTTTTTTCTCTGAAAGATAATGCAATCCTTTGTTTACTTTTTCATATATAATTAAAAATTATTATAATTTTTATTGTAGTTAGTGCCAGAGGCGGTCTATTCGTGTGCTGGTTGTAAAAAATAATTCCAGAGGCGATCTATTCGTGTGCTGGTTGTTTTAAAAAATAATTCCAGAGGCGATCTATTCGTGTGCTGGTTGTTTTAAAAAATAATTCCAGAGACGATCTATTCGTGTGCTGGTTATTTTAAAAAATAATTCCAGAGGCGATCTATTCGTGTGCTGGTTGTTTCACAAAATATTTTATACCAAATGCGGTTAGCATGTGCGCTTTGGTTTAGTGAAAAATATGGCATTTATATTGTCACAAAATTTTTAATAATAATTATTATTTCTATTATAAATCTACGATTTTAGATTTTATAAACAAAGGATTGCACTTATTTTTCAGAAACGTTTTTTAAATATTGAAAACATTTTAAAATATATAGAATTGTTAGGAAGTATGTTACATGTGGCATTTTATTTTTTGGCATAAGATTTTATAATATAACAATCTATTTTCCTTTGCAGGCGACAATTTTTAAAGGCATTGACATTGAAGGCCCAAGAAGCTAACTCCAATATTATAAAGATTACTGATGACGAATCCATCGATTTTTGTAAATCAAAGGGATCACCCAACATGGATTCAAAAATCAGTACCCAGGTAATGCAACGCTTGAAGTCAAATAAAGGTATGTATAACCAAAATGACAATTGCGATGATAACAATTCTTTTGTTATTGACAAGAAAGCCCTTCTAGACAGTTCTTGTATACAGGTGAACTTGCCTGAAGGCCGTCGCATTGTTGACAATTGTGATGATAACAATTTTCTTGTTATTGACAACGAAGTCCTTCCAGACAGTTCTTGTATACAAGAAAACTTGCCTGAAGGCCGTCGCATTGTCTTCTTTTTAGCTGGAAGGCTTCAGAGAAACCGTCGCATTGTCGATGACAATTGCGATGATAACAATTCTTTTGTTATTAACGAAGCCCTTCTAGACAATTCTTGTATACAAGAAAACTCGCCTGAAGGCCATCGCATTGTCGATGACAATTGCGATGATAACAATTCTCTTGTTATTGACAACGAAGCCCTTTCAGACAGTTGTTGTATACAAGAAGACTTGCCTGAAGGCCGTTGCATTGTCGACATTTCTCATATATGGAATGAAATCCAAAAAACATTTAATGATCATATGAAAGGAATAGAGTGCCAATTTAGAGATTGGAAACTCACGCATACTGTTCACGCAAAGGGTTAAAGACGCAGTTTTTCTTTAAGTGCCAAATGTGCAATACTGCAGCCAACTTCTGGTCAGAACCCAAAGAGCCAAAAACATTGGACATTCATATGGCTGCTGTAGCAGAAACTATAACAGTGGGAATTGGCTATGCTCAGCTGGAAGAACTGTGTGCAGCCATGAATATTCCATGTATGTCCGAGAAAACTTATATTAAAAATCGAGAAAAATTAGTCGATGATTTTGAGAAAACAGCCATGGAAAATATGAAAATGGCTGACGAAGTTGAAAAGCAACTCGCTCTCGAAAGGAACAATGTTATAAACGGTATTCCGTACATAACTGTTATAGCGGATGGTAGTTGAATGAAGAGATCGTACGGCACCGCCTACGATTCTCTTTCCGGTGTTGGTGCTATAATTGGTTACCGCACGGAAAAGATTCTCTTCGTCGGTGTCCGCAATAAATTTTGCACGATATGTGATGTAGCGGAACGAAACAGAATCGAACCAAGAGACCATAAATGCTATAAAAATTTTGATCGTAACGCAAGTTCCACAAGAATGGAGAGCGACGCCATTGCAGAAGGCTTTAAATGTAGTCTGGAAATGCATGGATTAATTTATAGAACGGTTATTGCCGATGGTGATTGCAGCGTATATCAGGCCATCGTTGATAACAGACCATATCGGGAACAAATGGTGATCGTCAAAAAAATTGAATGTACTAATTATTTGCTTCGAAATCTATGCAAAAAGCTGAAGGCTGTAGCAGAGACAACTCAGCAAAAAACGCAGAAAAAGCGTGGTTTCGTCAAGCTACAACGAAATGTTGTAAAAGACAACATTTCAAAAATACGAAAAGAGGTGATAGAAGCAATTGATTTACGAAGAGAACAAGAGCAATCTGACGATTATAAGGCTACAGAATTACAAAAAGATATATTAAATATTCCTAGCCATATATTTGGTGAACATAAACGATGTAAGGAACGCAGTCGTATATGTGACCTTAATGAAACGAAGAAAAATTATGTACCGTTTCTTAAGTTGCACGGTCTTTACCAAAAAGTTGAGAATGCTATCATATATATAAGCACTTATTCCGACAGCTTGTTGTTCAAATTAACCAACAATCCTGCAGAGTCGTTCAATTCGATAATCTGCAAAGAAATTGGTGATAAGCGCATTAATTTTGGTAACCGGGGCTCCTACAATGCTAGAGTTGCGGGAGCAGTTGTGCAA
This sequence comes from Prenolepis imparis, assembly GCF_030444845.1. Taxonomy (NCBI): domain Eukaryota; kingdom Metazoa; phylum Arthropoda; class Insecta; order Hymenoptera; family Formicidae; genus Prenolepis; species Prenolepis imparis. The sequence goes on from NW_028141164.1 coordinate 18,990,640, forward strand.
TTTAATACGCAACATGTTCTCACGGAAGTACATAAAAGCATGAGTAGCAATGTTCCTCCTGTTATCGAGACTCTGGACAAGCAAAAGTTGCAAGAACTAGAGAATCTCGGGAAGTAAATGGAAGGCAAAAGAAATTTAAAAGGGAGTCAGGAACAGATTGTCATTACGGTCCGCAATCACAAAAACTGGATCTTCCACCCGATGTTTTTGAACAACTTCGACAAAATCATTTGGAAAAGTTGTTTGAAAATGGGAAAAATTGGAGACAAATTGAACGTAATACGACGGAGCAAAGTGATTCAAATTTGTGGCATACATTGAGACAGGAATTGTTGACGGCGTCTAATTTTGGAACCGTATGTCGCATGAGACCGACAACGTCTTGCGTCGCGACTGTAAAGAACCTTTTATTTCCTCCCTCTGTCGATACTGCGGCTATGAAATATGGTCGCGAAATGGAAAAAATTGCGAAAAAAGAATTAGCCGTAACATTAAAAAAGGAGATAAAAACTTGCGGTTTATTTATTGATATTAAAAATCCATGCTTGGGTGCTTCTCCTGACGGACTTATAGATGAAGATGGTCTGGTAGAAATTAAATGTCCTCTATCAGCTGAGCATTTAACAGCAGAAGAGGCCTTAAAGACGTTGCCTCAACTGAAAGGCATCTTTGATAAGAAAAATCCAGATAAAATGAATCGAAATCATAGATTTTTCTATCAAATTCAAGGCCAGTTAAATATAACGCAGCGAGATTATTGTATCTTCGCTGTATGGACGCCAAACAGCTTGAAAATAGTACGTGTTAATAGGGACAATGTATTTTGGAGTAATCAAATGCTGCCCTTTTTAACACGTTTCTATTACGATTGCATGCTTCCGGAAATCTTAGATAGTCGGCATAATAGACATATGCTAATTAGAAATCCAAGCTATATAATAGAAGCTAAAGAAGAAGCAGCTAAAAATGAATTAACCGAACAAGTCTTTGACAGTGTAATGTAGAAGACGAAAACCTTGCCAAAGAAAATAAATGTTTCGATTCAAATATTTTATCGATAAAAGCAACTATTACTGCTTTGAATGCAAAACAAGATGATGATTGCATCTTGGTTAGTTGCTCGAGAAATACAGAAGAGTTAACTGAACACGATATGGCAAAACAGAAAGAATTTCTAGATAATTCGGTAGCTCCTTTTTATTTGGTAAAGGCTAATGTATTACCTTTACATAGTAAAATAAATGACGAATCATTGGATCGATTGTTGCGCGTCGTAAGAGATAATTCTTGTTTTGAAACACAAAGTGTGCTATATGTGGAATATCCTCATATAATTGAAGCAAGTCGTAACGACAAAAGCTTACAAATTATTGGAGGAAATTGCAGTGATCACTGGCGATGTATTTCTTTTGACGGCACCAAGCTTCGAGTGTACGACAGTCTACCTGGTTGTACATACGATAAATTGGTGGCTAAAGAAAAAAATTACATTCATCGCCGTTATCCACAAATAAATAAAAATAATATAATATTTGAAAAGGTTCAAATACAACCTGATGCTATATGTTGTGGAATCTTTGCTGCAGCATTTGCTACAACTATAGCTTTAGGAGGAAATCCTTGTAAAGATACATATTGTAATAATGTTAAATATATGAGGCAACATTTTCTTCAAATTGTAGCAGAAAATAAATTGTCGCCTTTTCCTAAATAAAAATTTATCAAATCAATAATTTGTGATATTCCAATAAATATCGTTGCAAAAAGACGCCTCAATGCAAATGTCTCGTTTGCTATAATCGGAGAGACGAAAAAAAAAACATTTTGGTTGCGTTCTCACGGGAATGGGCGATGGAGGGGCCCATTCTATCCTCGATATTTAAATAAATATTATATATTTTGTTATTATCGAGTTACATGTAATATATCAATATAATTACTTATTCACATGTGTGTGTATGAATATATTTACTGAGTGTTCTAAATAAAACGTTACAAATTTTTAACTTTAAAAATATTATTTTTAGAAAATAATGCTACAAATAAAAGTTCCAGTATTTCAACGGGGATATACATAAGTTGATGTTACAGAAATGTTTGTAGAAGACAATTTTCAAGGTCATTTTAAAGTCAACTTGATTATTTTATATGGATTATTCTAAGTATTTATGTTAATTGATTCCTTGTAACATTCTGCATACAAAATTATATGGATAAAAGTCAATAATTGAACGGTTTACGAGATATTTTACATAATCTAACATATTTTGATATAAAATAAAAAATATTTCTTAAAATATTTAGTGTTCGATACTTTTATGTATAGAATAATTAGACAAATCAAATATAAAAAAGATACATAGTTATTTTTAAGAAAAGATATACAATTTGCAACATGCAGTTATATATTTTTTCGTAAAAACAACAACGTGTTTGTTTATACCAATTGATTCGTCTAATTATTTTATACATAAAAGTAAGATTATTGAAAACTAAATATTTTACGAGATATTTTGTATTTTATATCAAAAATATGTTAGATTATGTGAAATATCTCATAAACTGTTCAATTATTGGCTACTTTTCCTTATATTTTTTATGCAGAATATTACAAAATATCTATTTACATAAACGCTTAGAATAATTCTATATAAAATAATCAAATTGACCAAAATAAGCTTGAAAATTGCCTTTTACAAACATTTCTATGACATCAACTATGCCCCCCTTGAGATATTGAAACTTTTATTTGAAACATTTTTTTCTACAAATATTTTTAGAGATAAAAATTGGTAACGCTTATTTTAAACACCCGGTACATATTCTTACATCTCTATTCTTCCTATATATATATAAGAATTGCATGTCAATATATATAAGCAATATATATATAAACAATATTTAAATTGTGTTCAAACTATGTGATAAAGATAAGACACACATTTATACATGTATATGTTTTACTGTCATTGATACGCTTGGATAAATTAAAAACGCGTGCGTAACGATAGAACAGTAAAAATATAAAATGTTTTTTGATTTTAATATATGTTGAATACAATTCGAAATACTTTTTATAACATGCATGTAAATCTATTATACATATATATTATTGTCGATAATAGCGAAATTAAAATTGTCGGTAATTACCGACAATTTTAATTCCGCTTAGATGAGGGCGATAACCCGTCGGAGTTCGGCCGTCATTCCAGCATCCCCTTAAGTCAGGCATGTCAAACACGCGGCCCGCGGGCCGCATGCGGCCCGTCAACAAAAAACTGCGGCCCGCCGAAACTTCTTGAAAATCTTTTCAAAAAAATTGTTTTGTGAAAAACGATGTCAAATATCTTCTAAAAAATAATATTAAATTGTGATTTTATTTATTTTTCATTATAGTTTCTATTTTTGTTTTTTATAAAAAAAAGTAAAATATTTTTTATTATAGTTTCTATTTTTGTTTTTTTATTTAAAAAATCGTAAAATATTTTTATTTTAAAAAGTAACATAAGATATAAATATAAAGCGACTATGTATAATATACATTGAATATACTAAATATAATAATTTAAAAAATCGTATTTTATTTATTCTAGGAACATTGAAAACATGCGGCCCTCAGCTTAATACAAAATAGATCATGTGGCCCGTAATGCAAAACGAGTTTGACATGCCTGCCTTAAGTGTAAGCATCACATTTTATAAAAATATTTAATTAATTAGAGTTTATTTCACATTTATTGCACATTATTAATATTGAAAATGCATTTAATTGAGAATTCAATTATTTAAAAAATGTGAAAAATTCTGTTTTTAGTCATATAGTACATTTTTCTTATTTTTAAAAAATATTTTGATTGATAATATAATTATTTTTAACTAAAAATATTAAAGGCTTTAGAGCCGTACGAGGATGTCGGTGCGCCGATTCCAACGAGAAATTTATGCGCCGACATCCTCGTACGGCTTTAAAGCCTTTAATATTATTAATTATATTTAGTATATATAGGAGCCTTTAAAAATTCGTATTTATAATTATTTTTCTTTTTATAAAAAAATATTTTCTTATCTTTTTGAAAATATTTTTCTTTAATTTAGTAGCTTTATGACAGAAATTTTTTATTATTATCTAAAAAAATTAGATTAATAATTAATGATAATATAAATAATAATCAATGATAATATTTATTTTATTTTATTATATTTATCAGATATATTAAATATATTTATAAATTTTAACAATTTGTAAAATAAGATAATTATTGCATTAGACTTAGGCGTTGCAATATGTATGTATAGATATATGTATATATGTATGTATGTAATTCCTTTTATGTATGTTTTTACATTTATTATATATTTATTCCTGTCCTAACATTTTGTGTTTCAGACACAAGAATTAAATAATATAATTAATACAGCTGTTGAATCAGCTATGAGAGCAAGAGGAAGAGGAGTACGAGATAGAGGCAGAGGAGGACGAGGACGAGGAGGACGAGGAAGAGGAGGACGAGGAAGAGGAGGAAGAGGAGAAAGAGGAGGATGAGGAAGAGGAGGAAGAGGAGGACGAGGAAGAGGAGGAAGAGGAGGACGAGGAAGAAGAGGACGAGGGGAAATTAATATGTTTGTTTATACACGCTAAAATGATACATATAAACATACACATATTTTATATTCATCTTTTAAGACATATTTTATATTAATATATAATAAAAGCTAATATAAATGTAATATTAATATTTTGATTTATACACATTCCCATTTCTGTACCCTCTTCCTACACATAAACACATATTAAATAATAAAAAATAAAAATATGTAAAAGCATAAATATGTAAAATGTTTTAACGATATATACTATATATATATTTTATTTTTATTTAGAAATTGCATAAATTTAGATTGCTCTATAAGTACATTTATTGATTTATGATAATTCTGCTCACATTTCTATTACAATATCTGTTACATAATTAATGTTTTTAATCTTTCTCTTACTATATATTATTCGCTCTAACAATAAGTAGTGAAATATAAATGTGTAAATGTTTTTAGCATGTATTTTTATTATAAATATGTTTTTTATTTTTATATCGCTAGTAAATTAATCAACAGGGTAATTAAATTAATCGACCACACTAGCCAATGAATTTGTCTAAGTTATTACTTTATCGACCATATGGTTGTGATCTTTATAAAGTATAACTTGAAATTATTAATTACAAATTTTTCATAAGTGAGAAAAATATTGGTCCGAAAGTCGCTGAATCGGGAATCGAACCCGAGTCTTTCGCTTTCCGGGCGACTGCTCTTACCTCTAAGCTATTCAGACCCTTCGAAACAATACTTTTCTCTTTTGCTTTTATATAGTTTATTTGTAAATAACGCCTTGTATATCCGCCGGCGTATACTAAACAGTTGGAAAATCATCTATACGGGTGGGCTCCATGATTAGGTCCAGGAGCAAATTTAAATATGTTTTTTATTTTTATATCGCTAGTAAATTAATCAACAGGATAGTTGTTTTTTTAGCGAAAGACTCGGGTTCGATTCCCGATTCAGCGACTTTCGGACCAATATTTTTCTCACTTATGAAAAATTTGTAATTAATAATTTCAAGTTATACTTTATAAAGACCACAACCATATGGTCGATAAAGTAATAACTTAGACAAATTCATTGGCTAGTGTGGTCGATTAATTTAACTACCCTGTTTATTTTTATTATGTTAAAATATTAACACATTTATATTATACAACTTATTGTTAGAGCCAATATAGTGAGAGAAAGATTAAAAACATTAATTATCTAACAGATATTTTAATAAAAATTTGAGAATTTTATCAATAAATCAAGAAAAGTACTTACAGAACAATCTAAATTAAAAAAAACAGAACTAACAATAATTAAGTTTTTTTAAATTCCATTATAAGATTTTAAATCGAAATTATTAGATGTTCAATTTTGAGACAATTAAGCTGTATGACTAAAAAAAACATATTTTTGAACTATGAATCTTAATTCTCTCTCTCTCTCTTTTTTTTTTTTTTTTTTTTTTTTCTCTGAGAAGACGTGTCAAACATCGCTCTGCAAAAGTGCGACCAACTTTTAAGTGGTTATATAGTGAGGGAGAGTGGCGAAAAAGTATTGAAGTAATAGTTGCATAGACCGGAAATAGACATGAGTGTTATCTAACAGTAATATGCTGATTTGTGAGCGTGAGAGTTATATTTCTTGTATGAGGCATCGAGATTTCACGCGACAAGTAGACATTAAAGGTGGACACAAAGCGCTGACGTGTGAATTTGGACAAAGGTAATTGACCGCCTATGCTGATATTAACAGCTTCGGCCGGTAATTATCGATATGAACGATGAATATGACGAGTATCGATGCTCGGCATGTAAGAAGGCAATAAAAAATCAAGTTGTTGCATGCAAGTCTTATGTTAAGCTGTTTTACCATCCAGGATGTGCAAGTAAACAAAATTTATGATAGAAATCGCGAACTGGTGTCGTGTCCTGGCCCATTTGAGAAATTTACAATTGAAAGTGAAGCAGATATGAAGAAGGCACCGACAGCAGCGGGGAGCAGCAAGGAAAGACAAGGATCTACAGGATCTACGGGTTCGTTTACGACATCAAGCAGTGGAAATAGAATATCAGGAGCGAGTGGATCATCGAGTATTGACGTAAAAATAGATTGGCTTGTAAAAACTGTGAAAGAAATAAAAGACGAAACAGCATGTAAGAAGGAAATTAAAATGATGGTTAAGGAAATAGTTCGAGAAGAATTTGGAAGTATTAAACAAGAACTGGAAGACTTGAGAAGAATTATACAAGGGGGAGCGGGTGGACTGGCAGGAGGAGCTCAAAGATGTTATAGTGAAGCAGTTAAAGAAAATATTATAATTGTCAAACCCAAGGTGCAACAGGAGAGTGAAGCAACTAAAAAACTGATAAAAGAAAAGGTAGATATCAAGAATATGGCTATGGGAATAACGAAGTTAAAAAAAGGAAGTAAGGGAACAGTGATTCTCGGCTGTGAGACTGGAGAAGAAATGGAAAAGCTAAAGGCGACAGTACAAGCCAAGCTGGGCGAGAATTTTAACGTTACTGAGTCATCGCGGATGAAACCTAAGATAAAAATTGTCAATATTGACGAGGAAGAAATGGAGTTGAATGATGATGATTTAATAGGTACAATTAACCCATACAGCACAGATGGTTGCAGTTACATTGCAGGAACGTTGCAATCTTGCAGATTGCAGTGCAATCTCGCAGAGACATTGTAGATATTAGATATTGCAATATATATGTATTATTACGGCGCAAGATTGTAAAAATCTTGCAGCATTATTGCAGAGAAATGGAAAATATTGCGTGAATTATTAGTCGATTTTATAACGGACGCAATAGTTAGTAGCTTTTGATAAATAAATTGATTTATCGAATGTAGAAATATACATCAAATATACACACATGATTGCTATTTATTGTACGAAACATTGGAATGTATTCACTGCCGCCGCCACTACCGCGTTACCGCGCATGCGCGGGAAGGAATCCCGCCAATTTCACTGGTTGTGTGTTGTGTTATGTTAGTGCGTGCTGGCCCGGACACTGATTGTGCAAATTTAATTTAATAATATTTAATAATTATATAATAGTTGTGCGTTTTATATAATATATGTATAAAGATAACAATAAATTATAGATTTACAGAGTGTGCAAATATATTTAGAATAGGTAAGTAAAATTATTCATCTTTTTAGCCAAAGACGATTATTATACTTTGAGGTTATCTAATTTTCTAATTTTTACTTTTTTTGTAATTAATAATTTTATTGTAATTTTTTTCAGATAAAAATACTTTATTATTATTATACAAACGCATTAAAGAAGGAAGTGATATCTGCTCTGTGATATGCACATAAATCTCTCTGTAATATGGATGCGCATCAGTGATAAAAAAGGATAAAGTGATAATTATCTTGTGTAAATATAGAATAGTAAGTAAAATAATTCTTCTTAACCAATTTATTTAGTCTATTTTATTACTTTGAAGTTTATATTGATATATCCCTAACAGCATATTCGAAAGACATTCAGAGAACACCCTGCTGGAACATTTTTATATGTGTGCTGTTAGAGATTCTAATTTCTATACTTTCTCCTTTTTGTAATTAATAATTTTTATTGTAACTTTCTCAGATAAAAATATAACAAAGATATCAGAAAAGATATATATTGCGTGATATACATTGGCTGTGCAGTAATATACATATATGAAAATTATCTTGCGCAAATATATAGACTAGTAAGTAAAATGATTCTTTTTAGCCAAGATCGATTATTATACTTTGAAATAATCTGATTTTGTGATTTCTACTTCCTTCTTTTCGTAATTAATAATCTTTATTGTAATTTTTTTCAGATAAAAATAATTATTAGATGAAGGCATTGGAAAAGAAATTCTGTGTCCAAGGTTGAAAGATAAATTATAAAGACGGAAAAGGAATTAGAATATCTGAGCTCACAGGCTATGCAACGATACAAAATACACAATTATCTTGTCAAAATATAGGTAAGTAAAATCATTCTTTTTATAGAGTGTATACTCTTGGGAAAAATCTTGAAAACTTAGTATTCTTAGAAAATTTTGTTCAACCTTGAAAATTTATTATTGTCTAAATTAATTTTACAATTAATAAATCAATATTAAATGCTAGAAAAACTGCACTTTTAATAACTTTGCAATTGCAATGAATAGAAAACATTAAAAAACGAACACAAAAAAAACTTATTTTAAAAAGCTGCATCTACTTTTTTATTTTACTTGAAATTTTCAACGAAAATACAAGAAAGATCAGGAAATTCTCAGGGAATTTTTTTACAAGATTTGAAGACATTCTGTTTTAGCTAAAGTTGAGATTACTAATTTACTTTGAGATTACTTTGAAATTACTAATTTCTACTTCCGTTTTTTTGTGAAATTTTATGTGGATTAATGATAATAATACTTAATCTCTGAAACATCATATTTTGGGCATGTTCCGATATACACTTTTTTTTTCTACATATGAATCCTACAAAGTTACACATTTTTCCCAGCGATGCAAGATTTGTTGGATACAATCATTGTAAAAATTGACACGCATTCTTTTAAAAAAATTTTATTAAAATTTTATTAAAAATTTTAATAAAATTTATAAAAAAACTTATTCATTTATAAAATTAACTTATATAAAATTTTTATAAATTTTATTAATTTTTAATAAAATTTTAATAAGTTTCTTCTATAAACTGAAAGAGCCTATGTGTCGATTTTTACAATGATTGTATCTCATAGATCTTGCATCGCTATGAAAAATGTGTAATTCTGCAGGATTTATATGTAAAAGAAGACTAACAAATGTTTGTGCACAATTTCAACTACTTTATTTTATGTATATCTGTATTTGCTAGGTACATTTATGTTAACTTTTGTTGAGCAATTAAATTACAATTATTTATTTATATATTTATACAGTGCGCAAAAAGTTAACAAAAACGGTTTAGTATTTTGACAAAAAGCATTTTATAAAAAAATGTTTTAGACAGAAAAATTGTGTAGAGTTTAAGAGAGAGAACCTATATATTTAGTGATTTGAACGGTTTGATTTTAGATAGCATTGTTCAAGTCATCAAGAATATCTTGAATTTTTTAAATTGAACCATTATATTTTTTTTATATAAATCGATTCCTCACAAAATTCTTTAATTTAACATAATCTAATATAAACTATGAAATATCTCATAAATATTCATTTCCCAATGATCTTACCTCAATACTTTTATGCACAAAATAATGAGAGAAATCGATTGATAAAGGAAAACAGACAGTTGTTTTTAAGATAAAATATGTAATTTGTAACTAACAACTACATACATATTTTTCTTAAAAACAACTGTCTGTTTTTCTTTACCAATCGATTCTTCTGATTATTTTATGCATAAAAGTATAAAGGTAAAACCATCAGAAAATAAATATTTTACGAGATATTTCAGTTTATGTTAGATTATAAAAAAGTAAAGTATAAAATATTAAATATTTATAAACTAAATATAAGTATAAATATAAAATATTCATAAACTATTCGCTTTTTGGCCATGTTACCCTCATAATTTTTTATACAGAATATTGCGAGAAATCGATTTATATTAAAAAATATAGTGGTTCTATTTTAAAAATTCAAAATGATCTTACCCTGATCTTGGTAACGCCATCCAAGATCAATGTGATAAGATCTGTAGAAAAAAAGATATTTTTTAAATCCTAAAATTTTTATCCCAAACATTTTTTTCTAAAATACATCTTTTACGAGATCATGCATTTTAATTCATCACGTACAATCATTACTGGTTTCATATTATTCATGAATTATTTATTTATGAATTATTTATTTATAAATTTATTAATTTTTTCAGCTAAACACTTTAACGCTCGGCGGAAATACTATGAATATTATGATAAACAATATTTTTAAAAAAATTATGGTGAATGCTTTAGCTGTGCAATTCAGTTGGGCTGGAATAAAGGAAAACTTATATTCAAAGATTTAATTCTTACGAAAATAATTATACGTAAGTTTTCTTTTAAGTTTTATATTTTTATGAAAGATATACTAGATATATACTATATTTTAGACATTTAATCACCTTTTGTATATTAGCAAATATATTTAATAATTAAAATGATATCCTTATTTTACAGAAGCTGTGAGATTACACACGCTATTTAGTCAGGTGACAGATGCCGAATTTGCACTATCTATTTCTAAATGGTTAGCTCAAGCTCCTTTGAGAACCCAAAGAGAAATGTATGTATATTTACACACACACAGACACACACGCACGCACGCACACACACACACATTTTTTATTTCATTGAATTATATTATATATATTAACGCTATAACTTTATTTCTTTCTCTTTTTCAATATTTAGGAAAAATAACGCTCAAACAGAAGAAAAATAATTTATAACGACAAAGCCTATGCATACAAAATATATGCATTATACGTACCTGCGCATGTATAACCATATATATATATATATATATATATATATATATATATATATGCACATACTAACATTTAATATAAAATTAATATAAAAGTTATAAAAAAAGCATTCCAAATAAAAAAATATATATATTATATATTATATACATATATGTATGTGTTATATATAAAACTGTGTGGTAAAATTAATTAAAATTCTTAATTTTTGTTTATTTTATAAAAATGATTAAATGGCTGTCAAAAAAATAGTTTATTTTCTAATTCTAATAATTTTTTTTCTAATAAAATAATTATATATGTCAATATATGTATTTGTATAATGATTAAATTTGTAATAATTTTATTTTATTCCCAATAAAATATATATATTGTATATAAAATTTGTTTTTATTTATTCAAAACAAAAATTAATAATAATTATAGTAATTTATGCCACAAAATATTAAACAATAATAAGAAAAATATTTTTATCCATTGTTGCAGATACATTGCGCTGCAACATTGCTGCGATGTTACAGCACAATATTGCTAAAGGCGGACATTTTGACGTTGCTGTAATATTGCATCGATATTGCATCTACATTATGCAACTAATATGCAATATTGCAATCTTGCAATGAGATATTTCTGCAATCTTTTTATAATCTTTCTGTGCTGTATGGGAAGAAGCAGAACAAAATTGACGCGAAAAATGAAGGAATTCATATGCGAATAGTGAAGAGAATAGTTAAAGAGAAAATAAATGAGAAAGATCAGTCCGGAAGAAGAGGAAAAGATGGTATCGTAATAATTGAAGCAGATGAAGAGACTCATGAAGTAATGTTGAGCAAAGGGAAACTGAATGTAGGGTGGAGAAAGTGTCCTGCATTCAATCACATTAACATTAAAAGATGTTTTAAATGCTGGGGTTATTATCATATTGCAAAGAATTGTACGCGTAATGAAACATGTCACAAATGTGCAGGAAATCACAAGGTGAGTGAATGTACAACGACAAAGAAAAGATGTATAAATTGTATGTTTAAGATTCAAACATACAATTTGAAAATAAATGATGAGCATGGCGCACTTCATCCGGAATGTCCGACTTTCAAGAGGGCGATACAGGAGGAGGAGAGGAGAGCCGGCTGGGAGGAAGATAAATAGCAACTACAGAAGGAAACGGAATTAATACTATATACAAATGCGCAAAGTTTGATGGCGCATAAAGACGAGATACAGCATCAGATTATGAAGAAAATGAATCCTGCGTTCATAGCGTTATCAGAAACCAGAGTGACTGCTGAAATTGAAGACTGTGAAGTGAACGTACCGGGGTATAGTATGATTAGATGTGATGCTGAAAACAGAAATACAGGAGGGGTTCTTTTATATGTAAGGGACGATATTAAATATGAGATAGTATTAGTAAAAAAGTTAGAAGCGAATTGTTGGTGTGCTGCGATTGAGGTGAAAGATAAATTGTATAAAGGAGTGATAACAGTAATATATCATTCACCGAGTTCATCGCATGGTGAGTTCGTGAGATTTCTGGAGGATATAATAGAAGAATTAATAATACGGGGAGAATGTATAGTAATAGGAGACTTTAATATATATATTATGTTGGACTCGTTTTATACAAAGAAGTTACAAACGACAATGTTGAGCTTAGGCATGAAACAATATGTAAATAAACCGACGAGAATTACCAAAGATAGTAAGACAATTATAGATTTAATTTATGTGTAGGCATTTTATATAATTCTCGCGAGAGATAGATCGAGTCTTTAACCGGCAGTATTATGTTATTCGACTTTGTATCTCTGTGTGTCCTCGTATTATTTATTTTTTGCGTCCGTTTATTTTGAGAGCTGTATCTCCTTGAGGATATTGTCTTCCTCAGGAGAAGTAACGAGATATCCACCTCTATCCCGATTCTATTAAATAATTCTAATTGGCCCGTCGGTTCGGGGTGGGGAAGGTTTAAGGACCTTATAGTATAAAACGCGTTGATTTTCGGGGAACGCGCTCTCTTTTTCCAAGCTCCGAGAATACAGCAGAGATACAGCGAAGAAATCAGCGATCTAAAGGAAGCGACACATCTTTTACCGTTAACGAGGCTATTACATATATCCTATACCGAACACGCAATAAACATATATCAATATCGTAAAGATATTTAATTAATACGTTGACAATCCCGACCTTTCCTGACAAATATAATTATTCGGAGGATTTCCATCAACCGCCTACATATGCTAATAATAAAATAGAAGTGCAAGTAATTCATGAACCTAAAATAACGGACCATGCGTGGTTAAAAGTAGATCTTAATGCGAATAAAATTGATAATAAATACAGAGAATTTAAATCTAGGAATTTTAAAGAGTTTAATGTAGATGAATTTTTAAATTAGTGGAAAATAAATTAGGAAAAAGCCAAGATATGAATGTCAGTGTGAGAGCGAAGAAACTTGTCGATAATATAGTAGATGCGTTGGATGCTACAGCACCTAGAAAAAAATTTAGAATTCCGAAAATATGGGAAGGGAAAAAGTGGTTTTCGGATGAAATAAGGGAAGCAGCGGCTAAAAGGGATGAGGCGTACAGTAAAGCGTTGTATGATGACACGGATGAAAATTGGTCACAGTTTAAAATCGAAAGAAATGCAGTGGTTAAACTAATCAGGACAAAAAAAAGAATACTATGAAAATATGATAGATCATAACAAGGGAAATCCGACATCTATGTGGAAAACCTTAAAAGAAATAATAAGGGGCGAACCAACGGGTACAAAAAAAATAGAGTATATAGATTTTGAAATATTAGATAATACTGAAGGGTGCAATATAGCTAATAAATTTAATTTATATTATATACAGAGTATTGAGAACATAGTAAAATCTGTAAGTAGAGATAAGTTAGGAAGTCCAGGTAAAAGAATTATTTTTGTTATTGAAAGCGAAGGAATAATGGAAAATTTTGAGATGATTAGAATAGAGCATTTACAAAAAATTGTTATGGAACTACCAAAAAAGAAAGGTACGGAAGAGGTATTAACTAGTGATATACTTAAAGCAGTATTTTGTGTAATAAAAGAGGAATTTATTGATATAATAAATAACTCTTTGAGGGAAGGTTGCTGTCTAGAAGGTTGGAAAACGTCTATGATAATACCGATTCCAAAAATAGAAAAAGCCAGAAAAGCAAGTGAATTTAGGCCTATTAATATGTTACCAATATTCGAGAAAGTATTAGAATTAGTAGTTAAAAAGCAAATTGAGGCGTATTTAGAAGATAACTGTATTATAACAGAACATCAGTCAGGTTTGAGAAAACAGTATTCGTGTGAAACAGCGATTCAAACAGTCATTGACGAATGGAAACTGGTAGTTAGTGAGGCAAAAATGGTGGGGGTAATTTTCAATACGGAATTAGAGGAACAGCTTTGGAATGGTTAAAATCATATTTAAAGACTAGAACAGAGCAGGTACGATTTAACAATGAATGGTCTACATTATTGGCCACAGAATATGGAGTACCACAAGGATCTGTATTAGGACCTTTGTTATTTATAATATATATAAACGATATAATTAAAGTCTGTCCGGAGGGATGTAGTATAAAAATGTTTGCAGACGATAGTGTACGTGACTGGAGGAAGTAGTGCGGAATTAGAAAGAAAAATGAATATGGCATTTGTTACAGTGGAAAAATGGATGAATACAAATAAGTTAAAAATGAACGCAGGGAAAACGAAATATATGATAGTTCGAAGTATAAGAAAAGAACTGAGAGGTAACATTACACTGAAATGTTTGGATGGAACGGAGATAGAGCGTGTGGAAAGAATAAGATATCTAGGCATAATTATTGACGATAAGTTAAGATTTAAGGACCACTGTGATTATATGCTAAAGAAAATAGGGGAAAAAGTGAGTTTTTTAAATAGAATAGGTAACTACATATCGGCATACATTGGATGTAGATAAATAGATAGATGTGTTTATTAGATCCCCTATGGGGTTACAATTATTTTACAACCATTTGATAGCTTACGTCTAAACTTATTTCTACGTACGCAACTTAATCCAGCTTATCTCTACCTTCTTATTCTACGCTCTTCTCGCTTTCTCTCTCCCTTCCTAACCTCTCCTCTCTCTCTCTCTCTTTCTTTTCTATTCCGACTGTTCTCTCTCCTACCTTGCTTCGCTATCTACATTTCCTTAACCTACTCTGAGGATGCATCCCGATGAAGGAAGAAATAGCGGAACGGAATGGTAACGGACATGAAACTAGATAGAAGGCTAACCAATCAGAATGATTCCGTTCAATTTCATTCCGCTTTTTTGTAGCCGGGTTCCCCATGACAAACATTTTACGGAACGGAACGGAAACGGAATAGAAGACATAACCTATCCGTGAAATGTTAACGCAGCATATATTAATAATATATTATTTATTATATTATTTTACAATTATTTCATACGACATGGTAAGTATTCATTATATTTTATCTACCAACAAAGTGTTAGGCCCTGTGTATGCAATAGAGAAAATATTAAGCATAAATAGGAAATATTAGAAATAGGAATTATTTTAAATAATAAAATCAAAAAGACTCTGTAATATACGATCTGATATCTGATTTGTATTCCTAATATTTAATATTTATGCTTAATATTTTCTCTATTGTGCGAAGAGCCTTACGTATTTATAACAATATATATTTTAATTTTTAGGAACAATATAAGTGTAGATATTGCAAGTGGATATTAAAACCTGAACAACTTGCAATTCTTGCTTTGCAAATAATCTAGACTCACTAAATGTTATGAATATGTTTTTATTAACTAAAATAAGAGAGTGGAAATGTAGCCCACAATTAAATTAGAATAAATACATTCGAAGAAAAAAATTAATTAAAGCCATTTTGATATACAAACATTTAAGAAAAAAGAAAGAAAAAACAATATACGAAGAATTTGGGTTCGATCAATTTTTAGTGAACAAAAAAGATATCAACAAGGCGATAGTAATAATTTGATCAAAGAAATGGCAAATACTGCATCTGACAAATATTTTGAATATTTACGTATGAATACTGATTCATTCACTGAATTATTACGGTTAATTGAGCCAAGTATTACAAAACAAAATGTCAGATCTCCAATACCAGCACATACACGATTAGAAATATGTTTACGATATATGGCAACAGGCGACAGTATGCACTCAATTTCATTTGCATTTCGAAATGGACTAAATACAGTGTCTAAAATTGTGTCTGAAACATGTCATGCTATTTGGAATAATTTAAAAGATAAATATAAATCGGTAATAGATAAGCCATTCGAGCCGTACGCGGATGTCGGTGCGTCGATTCCAACGAAAATTAATTTTTCGTTGGAATTAACTAATTGTGCACGGGGCACACATTTTGCTTGGTACACCGCCAAGACTTTATAAAGGCGTTATTTACAAATAGTTATTTATCAAGGCAGAGAAAAATATAGAGTCGAAGGGTCTGAATAGCTCAGATAGTGAGAGCAGTCGCCCGGCAAGCGAAAGGTCTCTGGTTCGATTCCCGATTCAGCGACTTTCGGATCTATATTTTTCTCGCCTATAATTCTGTAGGGGGGTTAGAGGGGATCTTTGGAATTAGAAATCTCGAATTGAGATTGTTCCTTAATAAAGTCTTGGCGGTGTACCAAGCAAAATGTGTGCCCCGTGCACAATTAGTTAATTCCAACGAAAAATTAATTTTCGTTGGAATCGACGCACCGACATCCACGTACGGCTCGAATAGCCTATCTATTACCGATTTATATTTGATATATATCGAGCCTTTATATTCTTAGTGTTTAAAAGATAAAGTTTTTCCTGAAAATTCAGAAAATGTATGGCTACAAAAAGTAAATAAGTTCGAAAAATTGTGGAATTTTCCAAACTGCATTGGTGCCATTGACGGAAAACACGTTGTACTTCAGGTATATAAAATTTGTACATTAATATTTATTTTGTTATATTAATAGTTGGTATATTAATAGTTTAACTTCATTTTTGCATTTTTCAAATTTTAGGCTCCACCTCATAGTGGATCAAAGTATTATAATTACAAAAATGCTCACAGCATTGTACTTATGGCACTCGCTGATGCCAATTATTGTTTTACTATCGTAGATATTGGTGCTGAAGGCAGACGAAGCGATGGAGAAATATTCCATGACAGCGAACTGAAGCATCAATTAGAAAATAATTACTTAAAGTTACCAAAACCAAGATTATTTTCAGAAAACAGTGTACCATTACCCTATGTTATAATTGGAGACGAAGCTTTTGTTTTAACTTCGTATATGTTGCGTCCATATCCTCGATCGTGTAATTTAGATATTAAGAAAAAAGTATTTAATTATAGATTAAGTCGTGCACGGAGAGTTGTAGAATGCGCTTTCGGCATTTTAGTAGCAAGATGGAGAATCTTTCAAAGGCCTATTGCAACAAATGTTAATAATGCAATTTTAATTGTTCAAGTAACTGTCTGTTTGCATAACTTTTTAATGAAAAGAGATTTAAATTTTCCTATAGAATATAGATCATATTCTGTACAAGATATAAATTGTTTAAATAATATTCGTTATTTTACAAGTCGCTAGTATATAAAATAATAAATGGTAAAGTATTCGACCAAACTTACCTTTTATATAAATTGTTGTCAAGCATTATGCAGTTTCGAAAGTCCTGTACAAGAAAATAATACATTTCGTGGAAGTATTGTTAGAGATCTATTTCCGCAATACTTTTATACATCTGGAGCTATAACACAACAATAGACAAAAGCTTATACAAATGATTTTTAAATAAATTTTTATTTCAAAATAAATATTTGTTCTTGAATACTTCATAAATATCTTATTACATATACGTATAAAGTCTTTTAATATAAAACAGTCTTATATCATCTTATAATTATCTCAGACTTTTTTACTTATCACTATATCATATTATATCTTAATTAATAACCAATACTATCAATATTTTTAATCTCAAGGTAAGTTCTTTTTAAATCTTTTACAAACTTAAACACTTTTAAATACTTTTACAAACTTAAAACACTTTTAAATACTTTCATAAACTTTTAAATATTTTTAATTTTTCAAATAAAAAACTTTTATGTACTTATTTAGTAAATAAACATAATGAAAAATAACTATAAAAGAAAAAAAAATTAAAATTTTTACGAGAATCCTCATATGCTCTTCTTTTTAAACTTTTCCCGACTCTTCAATTTCGTAAAGTTTTGTTAAAATTTCTATTTCTAATTTTAATCTTTGTCTATATGAAAGTCTATGTAGACCTTTAGCTAAACGTAGTACAAATCCATCAATCAGGCTTGGTTCATTGTATTTGTTTAAAGCTTCTATAAGAGCCTCATCATACTTATCAAAATGTGTAGATTTCTTCTTTCCTATTAACAAAGCAATACATGAATTAGTTAATACTTCAATGTTTGTATTTAATATTTCTAAATATAATAAAGAAATTTTACTTTTTGATGTTACTGATATTGGAGTAGAATTTGAAGATGGAGAAACTGGTCTACACTCCAAAGTATTATCGTTCAAATTTGATTCCACATTATCGAAATCATTGATAGTTGATATAGACGCTTGGCTTGATGTAGATGCTTGAGAATCTGCTAATCTTAAAGAAGTTATAGTTCTGAAAAAAATATTAAGGAATTATTATAACATCAGTGTTAAATAATTATCGTAATTAAAATAAGAAATATTTTTATCGGCTCTCAGTATTTAATAACCAAATGTGATTCTTAAATTCGGCCTAAGAGCCAAGCACGAAAATTAATTTTCGGACCTATATTTTTCTCGCCTATTTTCCCGTTGTAAAAATTCGAGGATTATTAATTTGATGGAACTTAGTAATCTCAAACCAAGAGATACCGTTCCGAAAAATTAGAATTAATTTTCGTGCTTGGCTCTTAGGCCGAATTTAAGAATCACATTTAGTTATCGTAATTAACATTATTAATTCAGCAATCATTATTCTACTTACTGTCGATGTTCTAAGGTATCATTTAAGAACGTCATTAAATTATAATGACGAAAGGATGGCATAATTGTTTCAGATTTGGGTATACCAGCAGCGCCACTTCTTTGTTCAAGAGCTTGTCGTTTTTATATAAATTTCTGGCCTTTCTATAACAATCCTTTAGGTAATTCCACCTTTTCTCAGCTTCGCTCTGTGTATATGAGCCTACGACATATAATTTGTAGCATTATAATAATGTGCTAAATAAAACGCAAAGTCAACACAAAGACACATAAACATGTCCCTTAATGTAGCTTAATATGATTAAAATAATGTGATTAATGTGATTAAAATTTACCTTTTAAATCCACACTAACTTCATTCCACAAGTCATCCTTTTGTTTTCTTCCTCTTTGTTTCAATGGTAAGCGAAAATCATATAACGCAGGTTTATTTTTTACAGCTGTGATGAGATCCTCATCCAGCTTATCTTTATCGCACATATTATATTCGGTAGTCCCATCCTTTTCTGCAATAATTATTTATTAGTAAAATAATCTATACAATTTATTGGACTTCCGTTTCCGGATGGCTAGGAGAGTGACACGTGTGAATCGAGTGCGAGAGTTAGGCGAAATACACAGCGAAGAGAGAAAGGGAGTAAACGAGAGAGTGAAGGAGTGTATGTGAGAAGAAGAGTGAAGGGTGCAGAAATAAGGGATAGGTAAAGGGATAAGAGAAAAAGAGAGATAAAAGGGATAGAAAGTGAAGGTGACAGGCGGTTTCTTAAGGCATAGAGTAGAGAGTAGAATAGAAAGGTAAAGTGGGAGGGAAGAAGTAAGCGGCGGCAGAAACCTGGAGGGAACTAGAGAAATTAGGAGGTTAAAGAGATAAGAGAACAGCACAAATATAACTAGTGGGGACAAAGATGGAAGAAGGAAAGAAAGAAGGCGCGATAATAATAAAGGGAGGGAAGTTAACGAAGGCATTGGCGGAAAGAAGAGGAAGTACAGGTAGCACAGGTTATATAGAAGATTGGTGTAGGAGAAAAAGAGAGTTAGAGGGAAGAGAAGAATTAGAGGAGGGAAAAGAGGTTAAAAGAGTGTTAAAAGAACCGGAAAAAGAGAAGGAAGAAGAAGGAGGTATGGAGTTAATATTAAATGAGATTAGAGAATCAAGAAGAGAGGGAAGAGAGGATAGAGAAAAAATGAAAGGGGGATTGGAAAGGATTAGGAAAGAGATGGAGGGTATTAAAAGGGATATGAAAGAAAGAGAGGAAAAATGGGAAAAAGAAAAGAAGGAACTAATGGATAGATTAGAAAAATTAGAAAAGAATATGAAGGATAAGGAGAAGAAGGGGATAGAGTGGGAGGGAGAATTAGATGGGAAAGATGGGGATTAGAGGGGAATTTAAAAGAAGAGGAGGAAGAAGAAATAGGGATAGGAGAGATTAAGAAGGCAATAGGGAAATTAAAGGATGGTAAAGCGATGGGAGGGGACGGAATTCCAAATGAAGTATGGAGGTATGGAGGGAAGGAGATAGAAAACTGGATATGGAAAATATGTAATAGGGTGTGGAAAGGAGAAGGATGGCCAAAGGAATGGAGGGAAGGGGTAGTAGTTCCAATCATAAAGAAGGGAGAGGGAGAAAGAGTAAATGATTACAGAGGGGTGACGTTGACACAGACGGCATATAAAATATATACGGCAGTATTAGCAGAGAGATTAGAGTTAGAAGTAGAAGGGAAGGGATTGTTGCCACCGAGTCAAACGGGTTTTAGAAAAGGGGTGGGGGTAATAGATAACATTTATGTTTTAAATTATTTGATTAATAGAAGGGTAAGAGGAGGGAAAGGGTTAGTTGCAATGTTTTTGGATTTGAAGGCAGCTTTCGACTCGGTGGATAGAAAGGTGTTGATAGAGTCGATGAGGGAGAGGGGAGTGAGAGAAGGTTTAGTTAAAAGATGTGAGGAAGTACTAAGAGAAACAGTAAGCAAAGTGAGAGTGGATGGGAAAGAGGGAGAGAGATTTTGGACAGTAAGAGGGGTGAGACAGGGATGTCCGTTGAGTCCGAGTTTATTTACAATGATGTTAGCAGATGTGGATGAGGAACTGAAAAAGGGGGGATGGGGAGGGGTGAAATTAGGAAACAGGAAGGTTTACACATTAGCATATGCGGATGATTTAGTAATAATGGCAGAAGATGAAGAGGGGATGAAGGGAATGATTAGCAAGATGGAGAAATATATAGAGAAAAAAGGATTTACGTTAAATATAGAGAAGTCTAAGATAATGAGATGTAGGAAAGGGAGAGGAAGATGGAAAAAGGTAAACTGGTATTGGAAGGGGAAGAAAATGGAGGAGGTGAGGGAATTTACATATCTAGGATACAAAATAAAATTTAATGGAGATCAAAACGGGCATGTAAGAGAAAGGGTAAAGAAAGGGGCAAAATTGTTAGGTCAAGTATGGGGGATAGGAAAAAGGAGGTTTGGAAAGGATTGGGGAAGGAGAATATGGTTATTCGATAGGCTAATATGGTCGGTGATTGGTTTTGGAGTGGAGATTTGGGGATGGAAGGAAAGAAAAGAGATAGAAAGAATACAAGAAAGATATTTGAAATGGGTATTAGGAGTAGGTAGATGTACACCGGGATATATGGTGAGAGAAGAGCTTCAGAGGGATATGTTAAAAGGAAGAGCAGGAATGAGAGCATGGAACTATGAAAGAAAATTGGAGGAAGGTAAAGGAGGAGAGCTAGCGAGGGAATGCTGGGAAGAAATGAAAAGAAAAATGAGGAGAGGAAAAGTCATGGAAGGATGGGAGGAAGAAAGGAAACAGGTTATAAAGGAAAGGGGATGGAAGGTAGAGGAAATATTAGAGTTGATGGAAAAAGGGAAATTAAAAGGAGAAGACATATATGAAAGGGAGAGGAAGATACAGAGGGAGGAAAGATGGAGAAAGATAAGGGAATCAAAATATAATAGATGGTACAGGATGATAAAGGGAGAAGGAATTCCAGAATACCTAAAGAAAGGATGGGGGGAGAGTAGATGGCAAAGGGTAACAAAATTTAGGCTAGGAAATGGGATGAGGGGAGGGAGATATTGGGAAGAAGAAGAAAGAAGGAAATGTAGGATATGTGGAAGAGTAGAGGAGATATGGGAACATGTATGGGAAGAGTGTACAGGATGGGGAAGGGAGGGTACATGGCAGGAGAAAATAATGGAAGTATTAGGTGAGGATGGGTTGGGAGAGGGGTGGATGAGGGATTTAGAGAATTTGAGAGGGGAAGGAGGGAGGGAGAGAGAGAATGGGAATGAGGATGAGGAAGAATGAGAAGAATGAGTAAAATGGATAAAAAGAAAAGTTTGTAAACGGAAACGGAAGTCCGAATAGAATAAGATAGAAGCGTATGTGTGTGTGTGTAGGTAGGGTAGGTAGACTATAAGTAGATTTAGATTTATAAGTTGCGAAAATTTGTACCGGGATAACATGTAAAAATGTAAAAATGTAATTTGAAAAAGGAGAAAATGTAACCCTTAGGGGAAATCATAAATAAATATTATTATTAATCTATACAATTTATTGAGACAATATATTAGAGAAATAACAGGTAGACAATTATTTCGACCAAAAACTGGCATCAATATCTTTATTAATTAAATTAAAACACTACGTTCCGACTATAAATTTTAGTCCTTTTCAAGTGCTATAAATAATACAAACATCATTGATTAACATCGCAATAATGACATCACAAGAATAAAATATAAGATACATACTTGTTAATATAAATCGAATAGAAATCAAGAGAACGAGTACAATACATGTCATTATGACATTCTGTCAATTACTGTTGAGAGGACGTCGACAACCAGATATTTTTAAACGATATTAATAACATTATCATAAATAGGGCTAAAGTTATCTGTGTCTATTTGTAGGTTAATTTTATTTTTGTTTTTTTATGAAAAACATTTCGGCGATTTCTCTTTTTCTTTTGTTTTTCTCACCATGCAAGATACATGGATCCGACCACCGGAAGTCGTGATTGCATTCAGTTCTATGTTTGCTAACCACCGAATGGGATGACTCATGTTTTTTTACATTATTCCGATGTTCCTTTATCCTAGTGCTAAGATGTCTTTTTGTTTGGCCTATATAAGAAGCATTGCAATCTTTGCAGTCTAATTTATACACTATATTTGTTTTGTTCATAATTGGTAATACATCTTTACCACGTTTAATAAGCGTGTTTAATTTTTTAGGAATTTTATATATTACTTTTAATCCTTTTTTATTAAGTGTTCTAGATATGTTATCTGTTAGATTCTTAACATAAGGTAAAATTATATGTGAAGACATATTAAATCTTTTTCCCTTATCACCATTGTTTTTCGTATCAGAACTATTAATTCCGTCATTTTTTTCTTTTTTCTTTAGAATCCGTAATCTTTTTTTAATATACTTACTTATTGATAACAAATGATGGAAAACAATTATTGGATAAAATGTCTTTGATAATTTTAAAGTTTCCTCTCCGCATTATTATATCTGCATTCGATTTATATTAACAAGTATGTATCTTATATTTTATTCTTGTGATGTCATTATTGCGATGTTAATCAATGATGTTTGTATTATTTATAGCACTTGAAAAGGACTAAAATTTATAGTCGAAACGTAGTGTTTTAATTTAATTAATAAAGATATTGATGCCAGTTTTTGGTCGAAATAATTGTCTACCTGTTATTTTCTTAAATTCTCACTGGCGAATAACAATTACTTAGAATTTATATTAGAGAAATTTATATTACCTCTTATAAAAACGGTTTTTTCATTATCAACTACTAGTGGGTCTAGATTATTTGCAAATCAAGAATGCTGTGCAAGTTGTTCAGGTTTTAATATCCACTTGCAATATCCACACTTATATTGTTCCTAAAAATTAAAATATATATTGTTATAAATACGTAAGGTTCATCGCACAATAGAGAAAATATTAAGCATAAATATTAAATATTAGGAATAGGAATTAGATATCAGATCGTATATCACAGAGTCTTTTTGATTTTATTATTTAAAAATAATTCCTATATCTAATATTTCATATTTATGCTTAATATTTTCTCTATTGCATGCACAAAGCCTAACACTTTGTTGGTAGATAAAATATAATGAATAATTACCATGTCGGATGAAATAATTGTAAAATAATATAATAAATAATATATTATTAATATGTATATGCTGCGTTAACATTTCACGGATAGGTTATGTCTTCTATTCCGTTTCCGTTCCGTTCCGTAAAATGTTTGTCATGGGGAACCCGGCTACAAAAAAGCGGAATGAAATTGAACGGAATCATTCTGATTGGTTAGCCTTCT